>NC_133336.1:216085809-216120043 GCF_042186555.1 Aquarana catesbeiana | reverse complement strand
GAGAGAGGGGGAGAGAGAGAAGAGAGAGAGAGAGGAGAGGGGGAGGGAGAGAGGAGAGAGGGGGGGAGAGAGAAGAGAGGGGGGGAGAGAAGAGAGGGGGTGAGAGAAGACTAGAGGGGGTGAGAGAAGAGAGAGGGGTGAAGAGAGGGGGGGAGTGAAGAGAGGGGGGAGTGAAGAGAGGGAGGAGAAGAGGGGGGAGAGAAGGGGAGAAGAGGGGGAGAAGAGAAGGGGGAGAAGAGAGAGGGGGAGAGAGAGAGAGGGGGAGAAGAGAGAGGGAGGGAGAAGAGAGAGGGGGGAGAACAGACGGAGGAGAAGAGGGGGGAGAAGAGGGGGGGAGAGAGGGAGGGGGGGAGAGAGAAGAGAGAGGGGGAGAGAGAAGAGAGAGGGGGAGAGAGAGAAGAGAGAAGGGGAGAGAGAGAGAGAGAAGAGAGAGGAGAGAGGAGAGGGGGGGAGGGGAGAGAGGAGAGAGGGGGGGTAGAAGAGAGAGGGGGGGTAGAAGAGAGAGGGGGGGTAGAAGAGAGGAGAGAAGAGAAAGGGGAGGAAAGAGGGAGGGAGAAGAGAGAGGGGGAGAGAAGGGGGAGGGGAGAGAAGAGAGAGGGGGGGGGAGAGGGAGGGGAGAGAGAGAGGGCGGAAAAGAGAGAGGGGGTAGAAGGGAGGGGAGAAGAGAGAGGGGGAGAAGAGAGAGGGAGGAGGAGAGAGGGGGGAGGAGAGAGAGAGGGGGGAGGAGGAGAGAGAGGGAAGAGAGGAGGAGGGGGGAGAGAAGAGAGAGAGGGGAGAGAAGAAAGGGGGGAGGGGAGAGAAGAGAGGGGGGAGAGAAGAGAGAGGGGGAGAGAGAGAAGAGGAGAGGGGTGGGGGAGAGAAGAAAGGGGGGAGGGGAGAAGAGAGGGGGGAGAGAAGAGGGGGGTAGAAGAGAGGGGAGAAGAGAAGGGGGAGAGAAGAGGAGGGGGAGAGAAGAGGGAGGAAAGAGAGAGAGGGGGTAGAAGGGAGAAGAGAAGAGAGGGGGGGAGAAGAGAGTGGAGAGGGGAGTGAAGAGAGGGGGGAGGGGAGAGAAGAGGGGGGAGAAGGGGAAGACAGAGGGGGGTAGAAGAGAGAGGGGGAGAAGAGAAGAGAGAGCGGGGGGGAGAAGAGAGAGAGAGGGGGGGGAGAAGACGAGAGGGGCGGAGAAGGGAGGGGGAGAAGGAGGGGGAGGGGAGAAGAGAGGGGGGGAGAAGACGAGGGGGGGAGAAGAGAGGGGGGAGGAGAGAAAAGAGGAGGGGCAATCAGACAGCAATAAAAACTGACAGGGGGTCTAATCCCTCCTTAGTTGTAGGGGGGTGGGGGGGTATAAAGGGGGGCTCCCGGAAGTGGTCAGTACTGGGTCCCGCCCCCATAGCAGGAAGGGAGGGGCTTGGGATGATCAAGGCAACCAATGAGATGGTAACGATGGAGCCTCCCTGGTTGCTATGGGTAACAGTTGTCCCTCCCCCCACATTACTCAAAGCCAATCATTTCCCAGGCAGGATGCGAGCTGTGATTGGCTGCTATCGGTCTCACACACGTGTCCCCCGGCTCCCCTCACTGCTTCCGGACTCCTCCGAGGTCACTAAACGCTTCTCGGCCCCGCCCCACCAAAACTCCGCCCCTCCGCACTCCCCATTGGCTGAGCCTGACGTCAGTCTAAGGATCCTCCTAGGCGATTGGCTCGCGTGGTGCAAGTTAGAGGGAGTGTACTGTCAGGGGAACAGAGTGTGGGTAGAATGGTTCCGGTGGAAGTATAGACGAGTCACACCGGCCATTTCCTGTCTTGCGGAAGTGTGCACAGAGCCGGAGGTCGGGTTCCAGGCAGTCAGTGTATGGGGTGTGGGTGTATTCCTGGGGTGGGAAGGGTTATATCCCCTGCCGGGGGGAGTCTGTGTCCCCACTTCCTGTACTGCTGACCAAAAAGGAAATCCCCTCTTGGCTCTCGCCAGATCAAGTGTCCCCATTGGAAGATTTGACATCACTTCCTGTCTCAGTGACACCAGAACACACTTGGGGGGTGAATCTCCCCCTCCCCATACGATTAAAGGGACATCTTTAGCAGGGGGTTCTCTCTATCCGGAGAAGGCGGAGTTTTGTCTGCCATGGCGATCCCTGTCCGGAAGATCCGCCCCCCCTGGTTGTCATGCCGATCCGTTAGCTTCAGTCTCTCCTCCGGGGAGATCCACCCTCAATATCTGTCCTGGTGTCACCAACACAGGAAGTGATGAGGGACCAAAAATCATAGTTGTCACCAAAACAGGAAGTGAGGGGAAATCTTCTGATGGGGACACCTGTGGAGGTGGAGGACTTCTTTCACTTTCTGTTTTCTCTGCTGTACAGAAGTAAAAAGAAATCTGGTCAGGTGACAACTGAGAGTGGATTTCCTCCCACTTCCTGTTGTCATTTGGTACAGGAAATGAGGGGAACCCAAAATGATAGTTGTCACCAGAACAGGAAGTCAGGAGGAATCTCTGATGAGGACAACCTGTTCTGTGTGTGTGGGGGGGGGGGGGTTCCCTTTGCTCTCCTGTTTTCACTACAGTACAGGAAAAGGAAATGTGTTCAGGTGACAACTAAGAGTGGATTTCCTGCCACTTCCTGTTGTGTCATTTGGGACAGGTAGTGAGGGGAACTCTAATGGGGACGCCTCTTCTGGTAATAACCGTCTAAGAGTGGATTTATCTTGACAATGCCAGAATTTCCTTTAACTTCCTGTTGTGTTTTTTGGACAGGAATTAGAGGGGGGGTTCTAACTCCGCCCCTTCTCCACCCAAACTATGAAAAAGGTGACGGTCTACAGCTGGGCACAGTAATGGTCTCATGAGGAGTCTGGCGCCACCTACAGCTGGGCACAGAGATGATCTCATTCTATAACTTATGTGGAGTCTGGTGCCACCTACAGCTGGGCACAATGATGGTCTCATGAGGAGTCTGTGCCACCTACAGCTGGGCACAGAGATGGTCTACATTCTATAACTGATGAGGAGTCTGGTGCCACCTACAGCTGGGCACAGAGATGATCTCATTCTATAACTTATGTGGAGTCTGGTGCCACCTACAGCTGGGCACAGAGATGGTCTCATGAGGAGTCTGGCGCCACCTACAGCTGGGCACAGTAATGGTCTCATGAGGAGTCTGGTGCCACCTACAGCTGGGCACAATGATGGTCTCATGAGGAGTCTGGCGCCACCTACAGCTGGGCACAGAGATGATCTCATTCTATAACTGATGAGGAGTCTGGTGCCACCTACAGCTGGGCACAGAGATGATCTCATTCTATAACTTATGTGGAGTCTGGTGCCACCTACAGCTGGGCACAGAGATGGTCTCATGAGGAGTCTGGCGCCACCTACAGCTGGGCACAGTAATGGTCTCATGAGGAGTCTGGTGCCACCTACAGCTGGGCACAATGATGGTCTCATGAGGAGTCTGGCGCCACCTACAGCTGGGCACAGAGATGGTCTCATTCTATAACTGATGAGGAGTCTGGTGCCACCTACAGCTGGGCACAGTAATGATCTCATTCTATAACTGATGAGGAGTCTGGCGCTACCTACAGCTGGGCACAGAGATGATCTCATTCTATAACTTATGTGGAGTCTGGTGCCACCTACAGCTGGGCACAGAGATGGTCTCATGAGGAGTCTGGCGCCACCTACAGCTGGGCACAGTAATGGTCTCATGAGGAGTCTGGTGCCACCTACAGCTGGGCACAATGATGGTCTCATGAGGAGTCTGGTGCCACCTACAGCTGGGCACAATGATGGTCTCATGAGGAGTCTGGCGCCACCTACAGCTGGGCACAGTAATGGTCTCATGAGGAGTCTGGCGCCACTACAGCTGGGCACAGAGATGGTCTCATGAGGAGTCTGGCGCCACCTACAGCTGGGCACAGTAATGGTCTCATGAGGAGTCTGGTGCCACCTACAGCTGGGCACAATGATGGTCTCATGAGGAGTCTGGTGCCACCTACAGCTGGGCACAATGATGGTCTCATGAGGAGTCTGGCGCCACCTACAGCTGGGCACAGAGATGGTCTCATGAGGAGTCTGGCGCCACCTACAGCTGGGCACAGAGATGGTCTCATGAGGAGTCTGGCGCCACCTACAGCTGGGCACAGTGATGGTCTCATGAGGAGTCTGGCGCCACCTACAGCTGGGCACAGTGATGGTCTCATGAGGAGTCTGGCGCCACCTACAGCTGGGCACAGAGATGGTCTCATTCTATAACTGATGAGGAGTCTGGTGCCACCTACAGCTGGGCACAGAGATGATCTCATTCTATAACTTATGTGGAGTCTGGTGCCACCTACAGCTGGGCACAGAGATGGTCTCATGAGGAGTCTGGCGCCACCTACAGCTGGGCACAGAGATGATCTCATTCTATAACTTATGTGGAGTCTGGTGCCACCTACAGCTGGGCACAATGATGGTCTCATGAGGAGTCTGGCACCACCTACAGCTGGGCACAGTGATGGTCTCATGAGGAGTCTGGCGCCACCTACAGCTGGGCACAGAGATGATCTCATTCTATAACTGATGAGGAGTCTGGTGCCACCTACAGCTGG
The DNA here is from genome assembly GCF_042186555.1 of Aquarana catesbeiana. NCBI lineage: Eukaryota > Metazoa > Chordata > Amphibia > Anura > Ranidae > Aquarana > Aquarana catesbeiana. The sequence continues at coordinate 216,115,476 of NC_133336.1, read as the reverse complement.
GCACAGTAATGATCTCATTCTATAACTGATGAGGAGTCTGGCGCTACCTACAGCTGGGCACAGAGATGATCTCATTCTATAACTTATGTGGAGTCTGGTGCCACTACAGCTGGGCACAGAGATGGTCTCATGAGGAGTCTGGTGCACCCTACAGCTGGGCACAGAGATGGTCTCATTCTATAACTTATGAGGAGTCTGGTGCCACCTACAGCTGGGCACAATGATGGTCTCATGAGGAGTCTGGCACCACCTACAGCTGGGCACAGAGATGGTCTCCTTCTATAACTGATGAGTCTGGCGCCACCTACAGCTGGGCACAGAGATGGTCTCCTTCTATAACTGATGAGGAGTCTGGCGCCACCTACAGCTGGGCACAGTAATGATCTCTTTCTATAACTGATGAGGAGTCTGGCGCCACCTACAGCTGGGCACAGAGATGGTCTCATTCTATAACTGATGAGGAGTCTGGCGCCACCTACAGCTGGGCACAGTAATGATCTCTTTCTATAACTGATGAGGAGTCTGGTGCCACCTACAGCTGGCACAGTAATGATCTCATTCTATAACTGATGAGGAGTCTGGCGCTACCTACAGCTGGGCACAGTGATGGTCTCATGAGGAGTCTGGCGCCACCTACAGCTGGGCACAGAGATGGTCTCATTCTATAACTGATGAGGAGTCTGGCGCCACCTACAGCTGGGCAACAGTAATGGTCTCATGAGGAGTCTGGCGCCACCTACAGCTGGGCACAGAGATGGTCTCATGAGGAGTCTGGCGCCACCTACAGCTGGGCACAGAGATGATCTCATTCTATAACTGAGGAGTCTGGTGCCACCTACCACCTACAGCTGGGCACAGAGATGATCTCATTCTATAACTGAGGAGTCTGGTGCCACCTACAGCTGGGCACAGAGATGATCTCATGAGGAGTCTGGCGCCACCTACAGCTGGGCACAGAGATGGTCTCATGAGGAGTCTGGCGCCACCTACAGCTGGGCACAGAGATGATCTCATTCTATAACTGAGGAGGTCTGGTGCCACCTACCACCTACAGCTGGGCACAGAGATGATCTCATTCTATAACTGAGGAGTCTGGTGCCACCTACAGCTGGGCACAGTAATGGTCTCATGAGGAGTCTGGCGCCACCTACAGCTGGGCACAGAGATGGTCTCATGAGGAGTCTGGCGCCACCTACAGCTGGGCACAGAGATGGTCTCATGAGGAGTCTGGCGCCACCTACAGCTGGGCACAGTGATGGTCTCATGAGGAGTCTGGCGCCACCTACAGCTGGGCACAGTGATGGTCTCATGAGGAGTCTGGCGCCACCTACAGCTGGGCACAGAGATGGTCTCATTCTATAACTGATGAGGAGTCTGGTGCCACCTACAGCTGGCACAGAGATGATTTCATTCTATAACTTATGTGGAGTCTGGTGCACCTACAGCTGGGCACAATGATGGTCTCATGAGGAGTCTGGCGCCACCTACAGCTGGGCACAGAGATGGTCTCATGAGGAGTCTGGCGCCACCTACAGCTGGGCACAGAGATGGTCTCATGAGGAGTCTGGCGCCACCTACAGCTGGGCACAGAGATGGTCTCATTCTATAACTGATGAGGAGTCTGGTGCCACCTACAGCTGGGCACAGTAATGATCTCATTCTATAACTTATGTGGAGTCTGGTGCCACCTACAGCTGGGCACAGAGATGGTCTCATGAGGAGTCTGGTGCCACCTACAGCTGGGCACAGAGATGGTCTCATTCTATAACTTATGAGGAGTCTGGCGCCACCTACAGCTGGGCAAAGTAATGGTCTCATGAGGAGTCTGGTGCCACCTACAGCTGGGCACAATGATGGTCTCATGAGGAGTCTGGCGCCACCTACAGCTGGGCACAGAGATGGTCTCCTTCTATAACTGATGAGTCTGGCGCCACCTACAGCTGGGCACAGTAATGATCTCTTTCTATAACTGATGAGGAGTCTGGCGCCACTACAGCTGGGCACAGAGATGGTCTCATTCTATAACTGATGAGGAGTCTGGCGCCACCTACAGCTGGGCACAGTAATGATCTCTTTCTATAACTGATGAGGAGTCTGGTGCCACCTACAGCTGGGCACAGTAATGATCTCATTCTATAACTGATGAGGAGTCTGGCGCTACCTACAGCTGGGCACAGTGATGGTCTCATGAGGAGTCTGGCGCCACCTACAGCTGGGCACAGAGATGGTCTCATTCTATAACTGATGAGGAGTCTGGCGCCACCTACAGCTGGGCACAGTAATGGTCTCATGAGGAGTCTGGCGCCACCTACAGCTGGGCACAGAGATGGTCTCATGAGGAGTCTGGCGCCACCTACAGCTGGGCACAGTGATGGTCTCATGAGGAGTCTGGCGCCACCTACAGCTGGGCACAGTAATGATCAACTTCTATAACTGATGAGGAGTCTGGTGCCACCTACAGCTGGGCACAGAGATGATCTCATTCTATAACTTATGTGGAGTCTGGTGCCACCTACAGCTGGGCACAGTAATGATCTCATTCTATAACTGATGAGGAGTCTGGCGCTACCTACAGCTGGGCACAGAGATGATCTCATTCTATAACTTATGTGGAGTCTGGTGCCACCTACAGCTGGGCACAGAGATGGTCTCATGAGGAGTCTGGCGCCACCTACAGCTGGGCACAGTAATGGTCTCATGAGGAGTCTGGTGCCACCTACAGCTGGGCACAATGATGGTCTCATGAGGAGTCTGGCGCCACCTACAGCTGGGCACAGAGATGGTCTCATTCTATAACTGATGAGGAGTCTGGTGCCACCTACAGCTGGGCACAGTAATGATCTCATTCTATAACTGATGAGGAGTCTGGCGCTACCTACAGCTGGGCACAGAGATGATCTCATTCTATAACTTATGTGGAGTCTGGTGCCACCTACAGCTGGGCACAGAGATGGTCTCATGAGGAGTCTGGCGCCACCTACAGCTGGGCACAGTAATGGTCTCATGAGGAGTCTGGTGCCACCTACAGCTGGGCACAATGATGGTCTCATGAGGAGTCTGGTGCCACCTACAGCTGGGCACAATGATGGTCTCATGAGGAGTCTGGCGCCACCTACAGCTGGGCACAGTAATGGTCTCATGAGGAGTCTGGCGCCACCTACAGCTGGGCACAGAGATGGTCTCATGAGGAGTCTGGCGCCACCTACAGCTGGGCACAGAGATGGTCTCATGAGGAGTCTGGCGCCACCTACAGCTGGGCACAGTGATGGTCTCATGAGGAGTCTGGCGCCACCTACAGCTGGGCACAGTGATGGTCTCATGAGGAGTCTGGCGCCACCTACAGCTGGGCACAGAGATGGTCTCATTCTATAACTGATGAGGAGTCTGGTGCCACCTACAGCTGGGCACAGAGATGATCTCATTCTATAACTTATGTGGAGTCTGGTGCCACCTACAGCTGGGCACAGAGATGGTCTCATGAGGAGTCTGGCGCCACCTACAGCTGGGCACAGAGATGATCTCATTCTATAACTTATGTGGAGTCTGGTGCCACCTACAGCTGGGCACAATGATGGTCTCATGAGGAGTCTGGCACCACCTACAGCTGGGCACAGTGATGGTCTCATGAGGAGTCTGGCGCCACCTACAGCTGGGCACAGAGATGATCTCATTCTATAACTGATGAGGAGTCTGGTGCCACCTACAGCTGGGCACAGAGATGATCTCATTCTATAACTTATGTGGAGTCTGGTGCCACCTACAGCTGGGCACAGAGATGGTCTCATGAGGAGTCTGGTGCCACCTACAGCTGGGCACAGAGATGGTCTCATTCTATAACTTATGAGGAGTCTGGTGCCACCTACAGCTGGGCACAATGATGGTCTCATGAGGAGTCTGGCACCACCTACAGCTGGGCACAGAGATGGTCTCCTTCTATAACTGATGAGTCTGGCGCCACCTACAGCTGGGCACAGAGATGGTCTCCTTCTATAACTGATGAGGAGTCTGGCGCCACCTACAGCTGGGCACAGTAATGATCTCTTTCTATAACTGATGAGGAGTCTGGCGCCACCTACAGCTGGGCACAGAGATGGTCTCATTCTATAACTGATGAGGAGTCTGGCGCCACCTACAGCTGGGCACAGTAATGATCTCTTTCTATAACTGATGAGGAGTCTGGTGCCACCTACAGCTGGGCACAGTAATGATCTCATTCTATAACTGATGAGGAGTCTGGCGCTACCTACAGCTGGGCACAGTGATGGTCTCATGAGGAGTCTGGCGCCACCTACAGCTGGGCACAGAGATGGTCTCATTCTATAACTGATGAGGAGTCTGGCGCCACCTACAGCTGGGCACAGTAATGGTCTCATGAGGAGTCTGGCGCCACCTACAGCTGGGCACAGAGATGGTCTCATGAGGAGTCTGGCGCCACCTACAGCTGGGCACAGAGATGATCTCATTCTATAACTGAGGAGTCTGGTGCCACCTACCACCTACAGCTGGGCACAGAGATGATCTCATTCTATAACTGAGGAGTCTGGTGCCACCTACAGCTGGGCACAGAGATGATCTCATGAGGAGTCTGGCGCCACCTACAGCTGGGCACAGAGATGGTCTCATGAGGAGTCTGGCGCCACCTACAGCTGGGCACAGAGATGATCTCATTCTATAACTGAGGAGTCTGGTGCCACCTACCACCTACAGCTGGGCACAGAGATGATCTCATTCTATAACTGAGGAGTCTGGTGCCACCTACAGCTGGGCACAGTAATGGTCTCATGAGGAGTCTGGCGCCACCTACAGCTGGGCACAGAGATGGTCTCATGAGGAGTCTGGCGCCACCTACAGCTGGGCACAGAGATGGTCTAATGAGGAGTCTGGCGCCACCTACAGCTGGGCACAGTGATGGTCTCATGAGGAGTCTGGCGCCACCTACAGCTGGGCACAGTGATGGTCTCATGAGGAGTCTGGCGCCACCTACAGCTGGGCACAGAGATGGTCTCATTCTATAACTGATGAGGAGTCTGGTGCCACCTACAGCTGGGCACAGAGATGATTTCATTCTATAACTTATGTGGAGTCTGGTGCCACCTACAGCTGGGCACAATGATGGTCTCATGAGGAGTCTGGCGCCACCTACAGCTGGGCACAGAGATGGTCTCATGAGGAGTCTGGCGCCACCTACAGCTGGGCACAGAGATGGTCTCATGAGGAGTCTGGCGCCACCTACAGCTGGGCACAGAGATGGTCTCATTCTATAACTGATGAGGAGTCTGGTGCCACCTACAGCTGGGCACAGTAATGATCTCATTCTATAACTTATGTGGAGTCTGGTGCCACCTACAGCTGGGCACAGAGATGGTCTCATGAGGAGTCTGGTGCCACCTACAGCTGGGCACAGAGATGGTCTCATTCTATAACTTATGAGGAGTCTGGCGCCACCTACAGCTGGGCAAAGTAATGGTCTCATGAGGAGTCTGGTGCCACCTACAGCTGGGCACAATGATGGTCTCATGAGGAGTCTGGCGCCACCTACAGCTGGGCACAGAGATGGTCTCCTTCTATAACTGATGAGTCTGGCGCCACCTACAGCTGGGCACAGTAATGATCTCTTTCTATAACTGATGAGGAGTCTGGCGCCACCTACAGCTGGGCACAGAGATGGTCTCATTCTATAACTGATGAGGAGTCTGGCGCCACCTACAGCTGGGCACAGTAATGATCTCTTTCTATAACTGATGAGGAGTCTGGTGCCACCTACAGCTGGGCACAGTAATGATCTCATTCTATAACTGATGAGGAGTCTGGCGCTACCTACAGCTGGGCACAGTGATGGTCTCATGAGGAGTCTGGCGCCACCTACAGCTGGGCACAGAGATGGTCTCATTCTATAACTGATGAGGAGTCTGGCGCCACCTACAGCTGGGCACAGTAATGGTCTCATGAGGAGTCTGGCGCCACCTACAGCTGGGCACAGAGATGGTCTCATGAGGAGTCTGGCGCCACCTACAGCTGGGCACAGTGATGGTCTCATGAGGAGTCTGGCGCCACCTACAGCTGGGCACAGTAATGATCAACTTCTATAACTGATGAGGAGTCTGGTGCCACCTACAGCTGGGCACAGAGATGATCTCATTCTATAACTTATGTGGAGTCTGGTGCCACCTACAGCTGGGCACAGAGATGATCTCATTCTATAACTTATGTGGAGTCTGGTGCCACCTACAGCTGGGCACAATGATGGTCTCATGAGGAGTCTGGCGCCACCTACAGCTGGGCACAGAGATGGTCTCATTCTATAACTGATGAGTCTGGCGCCACCTACAGCTGGGCACAGAGATGGTCTCATTCTATAACTGATGAGGAGTCTGGCGCCACCTACAGCTGGGCACAGTAATGATCTCTTTCTATAACTGATGAGGAGTCTGGCGCCACCTACAGCTGGGCACAGAGATGGTCTCATTCTATAACTGATGAGGAGTCTGGCGCCACCTACAGCTGGGCACAGTAATGATCTCTTTCTATAACTGATGAGGAGTCTGGTGCCACCTACAGCTGGGCACAGTAATGATCTCATTCTATAACTGATGAGGAGTCTGGCGCTACCTACAGCTGGGCACAGTGATGGTCTCATGAGGAGTCTGGCGCCACCTACAGCTGGGCACAGAGATGGTCTCATTCTATAACTGATGAGGAGTCTGGCGCCACCTACAGCTGGGCACAGTAATGGTCTCATGAGGAGTCTGGCGCCACCTACAGCTGGGCACAGAGATGGTCTCATGAGGAGTCTGGCGCCACCTACAGCTGGGCACAGAGATGGTCTCCTTCTATAACTGATGAGGAGTCTGGCGCCACCTACAGCTGGGCACAGTGATGGTCTCATGAGGAGTCTGGCGCCACCTACAGCTGGGCACAGTAATGATCAACTTCTATAACTGATGAGGAGTCTGGTGCCACCTACAGCTGGGCACAGAGATGATCTCATTCTATAACTTATGTGGAGTCTGGTGCCACCTACAGCTGGGCACAATGATGGTCTCATGAGGAGTCTGGCGCCACCTACAGCTGGGCACAGAGATGGTCTCATTCTATTCTTTTTTTTTCACACATATTTAAAGTGGAACTAATCTGTATCTGAGCCCCACCAACCAAAAACATTATTTAATGAATTTTTAATATTCAAAGCACCCTTCCCCCGCCCGTCCATGTCCCCATGCTTTATTTTGTTGAGAATCACTTTGAAAGACCCCCCCCCCCTGGCATTTCTGGCCACAGCCATGTTGAGTAAGGGCAGATGACTCATGTAGCATTTACTTCCTGGAATCCATCTGCCCTTAGCACAGGCATGCAGAAAGGAGGGTGTGCTTAGCTGAGAAAACCCCTCCTCCCATGAAGACTCCTGGGATGTATGACATCATTGGGCCTAGGCCAGAAAGTAACTAAAGTAATGGAAAGAAAAAAAAAGTATAATACAAGCACATATACACTCACCGGACTCTTTATTAGATCCCCCTTTCTAGTAGCAGGTTGGACCCCCTTTATTAGGACCACCTTGCTGGTAGTGGGTTGGACCCCCTTTATTAGGACCACCTTGCTAGTAGCGGGTTGGACCCCCTTTATTAGGTCCCCCTTACTAGTAGCGGGTTGGACCCCCTTTATTAGGTCCCCCTTGCTAGTAGCGGGTTGGACCCCCTTTATTAGACACACCTTGCTAGTAGCGGGTTGGACCCCCTTTATTAGGCACACTTTGCTAGTAGCAGGTTGGACCCCCTTTGTGAGGTCCCCCTTGCTAGTAGTGTGTTGGACCCCCATTATTAGGTCCCCATTCCTAGTAGCGGGTTGGACCCTCTTTATTTAGGCACACTTTGCTAGTAGCGGGTTGGACCCCCTTTATTAGGTCCACCTTGCTAGTAGCGGGTTGGACCCCCTTTGTTAGGTCCCCCTTGCTAGTAGTGGGTTGGACCCCCTTTATTAGGTCCCCCTTGCTAGTAGCGGGTTGGACCCCCTTTATTAGGTCCTTCTTGCTAGTAGCGAGTTGGACCCCCTTTATTAAGTTCCCCTTGCTAGTAGCGGGTTGGACCCCCTTTATTAGACACACCTTGCTAGTAGTGTGTTGGACCCCCATTATTAGGTTCCCATTCCTAGTAGCGGGTTGGACCCTCTTTATTTAGGCACACTTTGCTAGTAGCAAGTTGGACCCCCTTTATTAGGCCCCCCTTGCTAGTAGCAGGTTGGACCCCCTTTATTAGGTCCCCCTTGCTAGTAGCGGGTTGGACCCCCTTTATTAGGTCCTCCTTGCTAGTAGCAGGTTGGACCCCCTTTATTAGGTCCTCCTTGCTAGTAGCAGGTTGCACCCCCTTTATTAGGCCCCCCTTGCTAGTAGTGGGTTGTACCCCCTTTATTAGGCCCCCCTTGCTAGTAGCAGGTTGGACCCCCTTTATTAGGCCCCCCTTGCTAGTAGCGGGTTGCACCCCCTTTATTAGGCCCCCCCTTGCTAGTAGCGGGTTGCACCCCCTTTGGCCTTCATTCTTGGTGGCGGAGATACAACAAGGTGTTGGAAATGTTCCTCAGAGATTTTCCTCCATAGTGACATGATAACATCACACAGTTTCTGTAGATGTCGGCTGCACATCCATAATATCAATCTCCTGTTCAACCACATCCCAAAGGTGCTCTATTGGATGAGATGTGGTGAGTGTGGAGGCCATTGGAGGACAGTGACCTCATTGTCCAGTGGTGAGATGATTGGAGGACAGTGACCTCATTGTCCAGTGGTGAGATGATTGGAGGACAGGGACCTCATTGACCAGTGGGGAGATGATTGGAGTACAGTGACCTCATTCACCAGTGGTGAGATGATTGGAGGACAGTGACCTCATTGACCAGTGGGGAGATGATTGGAGTACAGTGACCTCATTCACCAGTGGTGAGATGATTGGAGGACAGTGACCTCATTGACCAGTGGGGAGATGATTGGAGGACAGTGACCTCTTTGACCAGTGGTGAGATGATTGGAGGACAGTGACCTCATTGACCAGTGGGGAGATGATTGGAGGACAGTGACCTCACTGACCAGTGGTGAGATGATTGGAGGACAGTGACCTCATTGTCCAGTGGTGAGATGATTGGAGGACAGTGACCAGTGGTGAGATGATTGGAGGACAGGGACCTCATTGTCCAGTGGTGAGATGATTGGAGGACAGGGACCTCATTGTCCAGTGGTGAGATGATTGGAGGACAGGGACCTCATTGACCAGTGGTGAGATGATTGGAGGACAGTGACCTCATTGACCAGTGGTGAGATGATTGGTGGACAGGGACCTCATTGACCAGTGGTGAGATGATTGGTGGACAGGGACTTCATTGACCAGTGGTGAGATTGGTGGACAGGGACCTCATTGACCAGTGGTGAGATGATTGGTGGACAGGGACCTCATTGTCCAGTGGTGAGATGATTGGAGGACAGGGACCTCATTGACCAGTGGTGAGATGATTGGAGGACAGGGACCTCATTGACCAGTGGTGAGATGATTGGAGGACAGTGACCTCATTGACCAGTGGTGAGATGATTGGTGGACAGTGACCAGTGGTGAGATGATTGGAGGACAGGGACCTCATTGTCCAGTGGTGAGATGATTGGAGGACAGGGACCTCATTGACCAGTGGTGAGATGATTGGAGGACAGTGACCAGTGGTGAGATGATTGGAGGACAGGGACCTCATTGTCCAGTGGTGAGATGATTGGAGGACAGGGACCTCATTGACCAGTGGTGAGATGATTGGAGGACAGTGACCAGTGGTGAGATGATTGGAGGACAGGGACCTCATTGTCCAGTGGTGAGATGATTGGAGGACAGGGACCTCATTGTCCAGTGGTGAGATGATTGGAGGACAGGGACCTCATTGACCAGTGGTGAGATGATTGGAGGACAGTGACCTCATTGACCAGTGGTGAGATGATTGGTGGACAGGGACCTCATTGACCAGTGGTGAGATGATTGGTGGACAGGGACTTCATTGACCAGTGGTGAGATTGGTGGACAGGGACCTCATTGACCAGTGGTGAGATGATTGGTGGACAGGGACCTCATTGTCCAGTGGTGAGATGATTGGAGGACAGGGACCTCATTGACCAGTGGTGAGATGATTGGAGGACAGGGACCTCATTGACCAGTGGTGAGATGATTGGAGGACAGGGACCTCGATGTCCAGTGGGGAGATGATTGGAGCTTTGTGACATGGTGCATTATCCTGCTGGAAGGAGCCATCAGAAGATGGGGACACTGTAGTCATAAAGGGATGGACATGGTCAGCAACAATACTCGGGTAGGCCATGGTGATTAAACCATGAGGGGCCCAAAGTGTGCCCATCCCCCAATTTTGGTGATCCTGTGCCAATTGTAGCCTCAGTTTCCTGTGCTTAGATGACAGCAGTGGCACATGGTGTGGTCTTCTGCTGCTGTAGCCCATCTGCTTCCTGGTTGGATGTGTTGTGTTCAGAGATGGTATTCTGCATACCTTGGTTGGTTATTTGAGTCATTGTTGCCTTTCTATCATCTGGAACCAGTCTGCCCATTCTCCTCTGACCTCTACAAGACATTTTCCTCCACACAACTGCCGCTCACTGGATATTTTCTCTTTTTCCCACCATTCTTTGTAATCCCGAGAGATGGTTATGTGTGAAAATCCCTGAAATACTCAGACCGGCCTGTCTGCCACCAACAACCACAACACATTCAAAGTCACGAGATCCCCTTTCTTCAGCAAGTCGTCTTCACCACGTCTAGATACCTCTGCCCTGTGATTGGCCGATTAGCAATTTGTGTACCTAATAAAGTGTGTGGCCTGAAGATTAGATAAACCCCCCACACAGGATCGATGTTCTGGAAGCAGAGACCCCGGAGAATACAATAGTGATGGTGTAAAGTTTTTATGTCACACAATATTATCTGAACACTTCACAAAACCAAGAATTTCAGTAAAAAATACACAAAAATGTCGGACCGGTGCAACGCGTTCCAATTTGTTTTTTGTACAATATAAAAGATGAGGCTGTGCTGAATACCCAACAATGAGAAGGTAGAGGGGGGTGGCGACATCCTAGGGAGGGGGGGGGGGGGGGCGGTGACATCCTAGGGAGAGGGGGCAAGGGGCCCGGTGACATCCTAGGGAGAGGGGGCAAGGGGCCCGGTGACATCCTAGGGAGGGGGGGCAAGGGGCCCGGTGACATCCTAGGGAGGGGGGGGCAAGGGGCCCGGTGACATCCTAGGGAGAGGGGGCGGGGCGGTGACATCCTAGGGAGAAGGGGGGGCGGTGACATCCTAGGGAGAAGGGGAGGCGGTGACATCCTAGGGAGAAGGGGAGGCGGTGACATCCTAGGGAGAAGGGGAGGCGGTGACATCCTAGGGAGAAGGGGGAGGCGGTGACATCCTAAGGAGAAGGGGAGGCGGTGACATCCTAGGGAGAAGGGGAGGCGGTGACATCCTAAGGAGAAGGGGAGGCGGTGACATCCTAGGGAGAAGGGGAGGCGGTGACATCCTAGGGAGAAGGGGGAGGCGGTGACATCCTAAGGAGAAGGGGAGGCGGTGACATCCTAGGGAGAAGGGGAGGCGGTGACATCCTAGGGAGAAGGGGAGGCGGTGACATCCTAGGGAGAGGGGGAGGCGGTGACATCCTAGGGAGAAGGGGAGGCGGTGACATCCTAAGGAGAAGGGGAGGCGGTGATATCCTAGGGAGAAGGGGGGGGCGGTGACATCCTAGGGAGAAGGGGAGGCGGTGACATCCTAGGGAGAAGGGGAGGCGGTGACATCCTAAGGAGAAGGGGAGGCGGTGACATCCTAAGGAGAAGGGGAGGCGGTGATATCCTAGGGAGAAGGGGGGGGCGGTGACATCCTAGGGAGAAGGGGAGGCGGTGACATCCTAGGGAGAAGGGGAGGCGGTGACATCCTAGGGAGAAGGGGGGGCGGTGACATCCTAAGGAGAAGGGGAGGCGGTGACATCCTAAGGAGAAGGGGAGGCGGTGACATCCTAGGGAGAAGGGGAGGCGGTGACATCCTAAGGAGAAGGGGAGGCGGTGACATCCTAAGGAGAAGGGGAGGCGGTGACATCCTAAGGAGAAGGGGAGGCGGTGACATCCTAAGGAGAAGGGGAGGCGGTGACATCCTAGGGAGAAGGGGGGGCGGTGACATCCTAAGGAGAAGGGGGGGCGGTGACATCCTAGGGAGAAGGGGAGGCGGTGACATCCTAGGGAGAAGGGGGGGCGGTGACATCCTAGGGAGAAGGGGAGGCGGTGACATCCTAAGGAGAAGGGGAGGCGGTGACATCCTAGGGAGAGGGGGGGGGCGGTGACATCCTAGGGAGAAGGGGAGGCGGTGACATCCTAAGGAGAAGGGGAGGCGGTGACATCCTAGGGAGAGGGGGGGGGCGGTGACATCCTAGGGAGAAGGGGAGGCGGTGACATCCTAGGGAGAGGGGGGGGGCGGTGACATCCTAGGGAGAAGGGGAGGCGGTGACATCCTAAGGAGAAGGGGAGGCGGTGACATCCTAAGGAGAAGGGGAGGCGGTGACATCCTAGGGAGAAGGGGAGGCGGTGACATCCTAAGGAGAAGGGGAGGCGGTGACATCCTAGGGAGGGGGGCGGTGACATCCTAAGGAGAAGGGGAGGCGGTGACATCCTAGGGAGAAGGGGAGGCGGTGACATCCTAAGGAGAAGGGGGGGGGCGGTGACATCCTAAGGAGAGGGGGGGGCGGTGACATCCTAGGGAGAAGGGGAGGCGGTGACATCCTAGGGAGAAGGGGAGGCGGTGACATCCTAGGGAGAAGGGGAGGCGGTGACATCCTAGGGAGAAGGGGGGGCGGTGACATCCTAGGGAGAAGGGGGAGGCGGTGACATCCTAGGGAGAAGGGGAGGCGGTGACATCCTAGGGAGAAGGGGAGGCGGTGACATCCTAAGGAGAAGGGGAGGCGGTGACATCCTAGGGAGAAGGGGGAGGCGGTGACATCCTAGGGAGAAGGGGAGGCGGTGACATCCTAGGGAGAAGGGGGGGCGGTGACATCCTAAGGAGAAGGGGAGGCGGTGACATCCTAAGGAGAAGGGGAGGCGGTGACATCCTAAGGAGAAGGGGAGGCGGTGACATCCTAAGGAGAAGGGGAGGCGGTGACATCCTAGGGAGAAGGGGAGGCGGTGACATCCTAAGGAGAAGGGGAGGCGGTGACATCCTAGGGAGAAGGGGGGGCGGTGACATCCTAGGGAGAGGGGGGGGGCGGTGACATCCTAGGGAGAAGGGGAGGCGGTGACATCCTAGGGAGAAGGGGGGGGCGGTGACATCCTAGGGAGAAGGGGAGGCGGTTACATCCTAGGGAGAAGGGGGGGCGGTGACATCCTAGGGAGAAGGGGAGGCGGTGACATCCTAGGGAGAAGGGGAGGCGGTGACATCCTAGGGAGAAGGGGAGGCGGTGACATCCTAGGGAGAAGGGGGAGGCGGTGACATCCTAAGGAGAAGGGGAGGCGGTGACATCCTAGGGAGAAGGGGAGGCGGTGACATCCTAAGGAGAAGGGGAGGCGGTGACATCCTAGGGAGAAGGGGAGGCGGTGACATCCTAGGGAGAAGGGGGAGGCGGTGACATCCTAAGGAGAAGGGGAGGCGGTGACATCCTAGGGAGAAGGGGAGGCGGTGACATCCTAGGGAGAAGGGGAGGCGGTGACATCCTAGGGAGAGGGGGAGGCGGTGACATCCTAGGGAGAAGGGGAGGCGGTGACATCCTAGGGAGAGGGGGGGGCGGTGACATCCTAGGGAGGGGGGCGGTGACAATTCTCCATCCAATGAATGAGGAGAGAGAGATTGGTCCTCACTACTGGAGGTGACATCACACAAAACACAGAAATAATTACAGTCTGACTCCTCCCCCACCCATGGCGGCCGCAGTCTACACCGAACACAAGCTCCGCCCTGTTATGGGTCACATTTACAAGACCATCCTACAGAAGAGACTCCGCCCACAATAAAAACTCCGACATCAATACAAAACACACAAATATACAAAGAGAGAGAGAGAGAGAGAGAGAGAGAGCAATGACACACAATGCAGGAGAGAATTCTACAATACAGGAGGGGGTCACCCCAATATATGACTAGAAAAGCCAGCATCACCCCACTATATCAATACAGAGGGGTCACCCCAATATATAACTGCAGAGGTTCCCCAATATCAATACAGAGGATCAGCATCACCCCACTATATGAATACAGGGGTTCCCCAATATATGACTAGAGGGGTCACTATCACCCCACTATATGAACACAGGGGTTCCCCAATATATGACTAGAGAGGTCACTATCACCCCACTATATGAACACAGGGGTTCCCCAATATATGACTAGAGGGGTCACTATCACCCCACTATATGAATACAGGGGTTCCCCAATATATGACTAGAGGGGTCACTATCACCCCACTATATGAACACAGGGGTTCCCCAATATATCACTAGAGAGGTCACTATCACCCCACTATATGAATACAATACAGAGAGCGGCACCCCAACAAAAAGCCTGGTAGTGCAGCGCCGCAGCAGACGAACACATAATACAGAAGAGGAGACTTCGGCCGCGCTCTCATTGGTGGATCCAGTTCTGGGTGGAGCACCGGTGACCCCGCCTCAGGGGGGATATCCAATCATGCAGTCAGGGGGGTCTCTGGAGGAGAGGGCGGCAGTGTGACAGTACATTAGTGATTGAGTCCTGACAGCCGTACACAGCGCCCCCTGCAGGCAGGGATGACACAGTATAAATAGGAGGAGAAGGTGCATGCAGTCATCAGCAGGATGGGGTCTGGGGGGCGGGGTTACAGCTTCTTGGTGGGGAGGGGCCGGCGGAAGAGCAGAATGTGCGGCTCTGCGGGGAGAAGAAAGAGATCAAATTATAGACAATTCTATACAAGATTGGAAATATACCAAGATCAGCCCCGGGGGCCCCAGCAATGACAGCTCCCAGGTCTATAGGGGCCCCAGCAACGACAGCTCCCGGGTCTATAGGGGCCCCAGCAACAACAGCTCCCGGGTCTATAGGGGCCCCAGCAACAACAGCTCCCGAGTCTATAGGGGCCCCAGCAACAACAGCTCCCGGGTCTATAGGGGCCCAGCTATGACAGCTCCCAGGTCTATAGGGGCCCCAGCTATGACAGCTCCCAGGTCTATAGGGGCTCCGGCAACGACTGCTCCCAGGTCTATAGGGGCTCCGGCAACGACTGCTCCCAGGTCTATAGGCGCCCAGGTGACACAGCAATGGCAGCTCCGAGGTCTATAGGGTCCCCAGCAATGACAGCTCCGAGGTCTATAGGGGCCCAGGGGACACAGCAATGACAGCTCCATGGTCTATAGGGGCCCAGGGGACACAGCAATGGCAGCCCAAGGTCTATAGGGGCCCAGGGGACACACAAATGACAGCCCGAGGTCTATAGGGGCCCAAAGGGACACAGCAATGGCAGCCCGAGGTCTATAGGGGACACAGCAATGACAGCTCCCAGGTCTATAGGGGCCCAGGGGACACAGCAATGACAGCTTCCAGGTCTATAGGGGCCCAGGGGACACAGCAATGGCAGCCCAAGGTCTATAGGGGCCCAGGGGACACAGTAATGGCAGCTCTGAGGTATATAGGGGTCCAGGGGACACAGAAATGACAGCCCGAGGTCTATAGGGGCCCGGGGGACACAGCAATGACAGCCCGAGGTCTATAGGAGCCCGGGGGACACAGCAATGACAGCCCGAGGTCTATAGGGGCCCGGGGGACACAGCAATGACAGCCCGAGGTCTATAGGGGCCCGGGGGACACAGCAAAGACAGCTCCGAGGTCTATAGGGGCCCGGGGGACACAGCACTGCCAGCTCCGAGGTCTATAGGGGCCCAGGGGACACAGCAATGACAGCTCCCAGATCTATAGGGGCCAGAGCAATGACAGCCCGAGGTCTATAGGGGCCCAGCAATGACAGCTCCGAGGTCTATAGGGGCCCAGCAATGACAGCTCCGAGGTCTATAGGGGCCACAGCAATGACAGCTCCCAGGTCTATAGGGTACCCAGCAATGACAGCTCCCAGGTCTATAGGGTACCCAGCAATGACAGCTCCCAGGTCTATAGGGGCCCAGGGGACACAGCAATGACAGCTCCAAGGTCTATAGGGGCTCAGGGGACACAGCAATGACAGCTCCGAGGTCTATAGGCGCCCCAGGGAACACAGCAATGAGAGCTTCGAGGTCTATAGGGGCCCCAGCAACGACTGCTCCCAGGTCTATAGGGGAGCCAGCAATGACAGCTCCCAGGTCTATAGGGGAGCCAGCAATGACAGCTACCAGGTCTATAGGGTCCCCAGCAATGACAGCTCCCAGGTCTATAGGGTCCTCAGCAATGACAGCTCCCAGGTCTATAGGGTCCCAGGGGACACAGCAACGACAGCTCCGAGGTCTATAGGGGCCCAGGGGACACAGCAATGACAGCCCCGAGGTCTATAGGAGCCCAGGGGACACAGCAATTACAGCCCGAGGTCTATAGGGGCCCAGCAATGACAGCCCGAGGTCTATAGGGGCCCGGGGACACAGCAATGATAGCTCTGAGGTCTATAGGGGCCCAGGAGCCACAGCAATGACAGCCCAAGGTCTATAGGGGCCCAGGAGCCACAGCAATGACAGCCCGAGGTCTATAGGGGCCCGGGGGACACAGCAATGACAGCTCTGAGGTCTATAGGGGCCACAGCAATGACAGCTCTGAGGTCTATAGGGGCCATGAGGACACAGCAATGACAGATCTGAGGTCTATAGGGGCCCAGGGGACACAGCAATGACAGCCCGAGGTCTATAGGAGCCCAGGGGACACAGCAATGACAGCCCGAGGTCTATAGGGGCCCAGGGGACACAGCAATGACAGCCCAAGGTCTATAGGGGCCCAGGGGACACAGCAATGACAGCCCAAGGTCTATAGGGGCCCAGGGGACACAGCAATGACAGCCCAAGGTCTATAGGGGCCCAGGGGACACAGCAATGACAGCCCAAGGTCTATAGGGGCCTAGGGGACACAGCAATGACAGCTCCCAGGTCTATAGGGGCCTAGGGGACACAGCAATGACAGCTCAAAGTCTATAGGGACCAGGGGACACAGCAATGACAGCTCAAAGTCTATAGGGACTAGGGGACACAGCAATGACAGCTCAAAGTCTATAGGGACCAGGGGACACAGCAATGACAGCACAAGGTCTATAGGGGCCTAGGGGACAAAGCAATGACAGCTCGAAGTCTATAGGGGCCCAGGCGACACAGCAATGACAGCTCCATGGTCTATAGGGGCCCAGGGGACACAGCAATGGCAGCCCAAGGTCTATAAGGGCCCAGGGGACACAGTAATGGCAGCCCGAGGTCTATAGGGGCCCAGGGGACACAGTAATGGCAGCTCTGAGGTATATAGGGGTCCAGGGGACACAGAAATGACAGCCCGAGGTCTATAGGGGCCCAGGGGGACACAGCAATGACAGTTCTGAGGTCTATAGGGGACACAGCAATGACAGCCCCGAGCTCTATAGGGGCCCGGGGGACACAGCAATGACAGCCCGTGCTCTATAGGGGCCCGGGGGACACAGCAATGACAGCCCGAGCTCTATAGGGGCCCGGGGGACACAACAATGACAGCCCGAGCTCTATAGGGGCCCGGGGGACACAACAATGACAGCCCGAGCTCTATAGGGGCCCGGGGGACACAGCAATGACAGCCCAAGCTCTATAGGGGCCCGGGGGACACAGCAATGACAGCCCGAGGTCTATAGGGGCCCGGGGGACACAGCAAAGACAGCTCCGAGGTCTATAGGGGCCCGGGGGACACAGCAAAGACAGCTCCGAGGTCTATAGGAGCCCGGGGGACACAGCAATGACAGCCCAAGGTCTATAGGAGCCCAGTGGACACAGCACTGCCAGCTCCGAGGTCTATAGGGGCCCAGGGGACACAGCAATGACAGCTCCCAGGTCTATAGGGGCCAGAGCAATGACCGCCCGAGGTCGATAGGGGCCCAACAATGACAGCTCCGAGGTCTATAGGGGCCCCAGCAATGACAGCTCCCAGGTCTACAGGGTCCCCAGCAATGACAGCTCCCAGGTCTATAGGGTACCCAGCAATGACAGCTCCCAGGTCTATATAGGGGCCCAGGGGACACAGCAATGACAGCTCCGAGGTCTATAGGGGCTCAGGGGACACAGCAATGACAGCTCCGAGGTCTATAGGGGCTCAGGGGACACAGCAATGACAGCCCGAGGTCTATAGGGGCCCGGGGGACACAGCAATGACAGCTCTGAGGTCTATAGGGGCCACAGCAATGACAGCTGAGGTCTATAGGGGCCATGAGGACACAGCAATGACAGATCTGAGGTCTATAGGGGCCCAGGGAACACGGCAATGACAGCCCGAGGTCTATAGGAGCCCAGGGGACACAGCAATGACAGCCCGAGGTCTATAGGGGCCCAGGGGACAAAGCGATGACAGCCCAAGGTCTATAGGGGCCTAGGGGACACAGCAATGACAGCTCCCAGGTCTATAGGGGCCTAGGGGACACAGCAATGACAGCTCGAAGTCTATAGGGACCAGGGGACACAGCAATGACAGCACAAGGTCTATAGGGGCCTAGGGGACAAAGCAATGACAGCTCGAAGTCTATAGGGGCCCAGGCGACACAGAAATTTCAGCTCGAGGTCTATAGGGGCCCAGGGGACACAGCAACGACAGCCTGAGGTCTATAGGGGCCAGGGGACACAGCAATGACAGCTCCGAGGTCTATAGGGGCCCAGGGGACACAGCAATGACAGCTCTGAGGTCTATAGGGGCCCAGAGGACACAGCAATGACAGCTCTGAGGTCTATAGGGGCCCAGGGGACACAGCAATGACAGCTCCCAGGTCTATAGGGGCCCAGGGGACACAGCCATGACAGCCCGAAGTCTATAGGGGCCCAGGGGACACAGCCATGACAGCTCAGAGGTCTATAGGGGCCCAGGGGACACAGCAATGACAGCTCCCAGGTCTATAGGGGCCCAGGGGACACAGCAATGACAGCTCCCAGGTCTATAGGGGCCCAGGGGACACAGCAATGACAGCTCCCAGGTCTATAGGGGCCCAGGGGACACAGCAACGACAGCCCGAAGTTTATAGGGGCCCAGGGAACACAGCAATGACAGCTCCCAGGTCTATAGGGGCCCAGGGGACACAGCAATGACAGCCCGAGGTCTATAGGGGCCCGGGGGACACAGCAATGACAGATCTGAGGTCTATAGGGGCCACAGCAATGACAGCTCTGAGGTCTATAGGGGCCAGGGGACACAGCAATGACAGCTGAGGTCTATAGGGGCCACAGCAATGACAGCTGAGGTCTATAGGGTCCCAGGGGACACAGCAATGACAGCCCGAAGTCTATAGGGGCCCAGGGGACACTGCCATGACAGCTTCGAGGTCTATAGGGGCCCCAGCAACGACTGCTCCCAGGTCTATAGGGGCCCAGCAATGACAGCTCCCAGGTCTATAGGGTCCCCGGCAATGACAGCTCCCAGGTCTATAGGGTCCCCGGCAATGACAGCTCCCAGGTCTATACGGGGCCCAGTAATGACAGCTCCCAGGTCTATAGGGTCCCAGGGGACACAGCAACGACAGCTCCGAGGTCTATAGGGGCCCAGGGGACACAGCATTCGCAGCCCGAGGTCTATAGGAGCCCAGGGGACACAGCAATGACAGCCCGAGGTCTATAGGGGCTCAGCAATGACAGCCCAAGGTCTATAGGGGCCCGGGGACACAGCAATGATAGCTCTGAGGTCTATGGTGGCCCAGGAGCCACAGCAATGACAGCCCAAGGTCTTTAGGGGCCCAGGAGCCACAGCAATGACAGCCCGAGGTCTATAGGGGCCCAGGGGACACAGCAATGACAGCTCTGAGGTCTATAGGGGCCACAGCAATGACAGCTCTGAGGTCTATAGGGGCCATGAGGACACAGCAATGACAGATCTGAGGTCTATAGGGGCCCAGGGGACACAGCAATGACAGCCCGAGGTCTATAGGAGCCCAGGGGACACAGCAATGACAGCCCGAGGTCTATAGGGGCCCAGGGGACACAGCAATGACAGCCCGAGGTCTATAGGGGCCCGGGGACACAGCCATGACAGCTCTGAGGTCTATAGGGGCCCAGGGGACACAGCCATGACAGCTCTGAGGTCTATAGGGGCCCAGGGGACACAGCCATGACAGCCCGAAGTCTATAGGGGCCCAGGGGACACAGCCATGACAGCCCGAAGTCTATAGGGGCCCAGGGGACACAGCCATGACAGCCCGAAGTCTATAGGGGCCCAGGGGACACAGCCATGACAGCCCGAAGTCTATAGGGGCCCAGGGGACACAGCCATGACAGCCCGAAGTCTATAGGGGCCATGGGGACACAGCCATGACAGCCCGAAGTCTATAGGGGCCCAGGGGACACAGCCATGACAGCCCGAAGTCTATAGGGGCCCAGGGGACACAGCCATGACAGCCCGAAGTCTATAGGGGCCCAGGGGACACAGCCATGACAGCCCGAAGTCTATAGGGGCCCAGGGGACACAGCCATGACAACCCGAAGTCTATAGGGGCCCAGGGGACACAGCCATGACAGCTCCGAGGTCTATAGGGGCCCGGGGGGACACAGCAATGACAGCTCTGAGGTCTATAGGGGCCGGGGGACACAGCAATGACTGCTCTGAGGTCTATAGGGGCCCAGGGGACACAGCAACGACAGCTCTGAGGTCTATAGGGGCCCAGGGGACACAGCAATGACAGCTCCCAGGTCTATAGGGGCCCAGGGGACACAGCAATGACAGCCCGAGGTCTATAGGGGCCTGGGGGACACAGCAATGACAGCTCTGAGGTCTATAGGGGCCCAGGGGACACAGCAATGACAGCTCCCAGGTCTATAGGGGCCACAGCAATGACAGCTCTGAGGTCTATAGGGGCCCAGGGGACACAGCAATGACAGCCCGAGGTCTATAGGGGCCCGGGGGACACAGCAATGACAGCTCTGAGGTCTATAGGGGCCACAGCAATGACAGCTCTGAGGTCTATAGGGGCCCAAGGGCCACAGCAATGACAGCTCCCAGGTCTATAGGGGCCACAGCAATGACAGCTCTGAGGTCTATAGGGGCCCAGGGGACACAGCAATGACAGCTCCGAGGTCTATAGGGGCCCAGGGGACACAGCAATGACAGCTCCGAGGTCTATAGGGGCTCGGGGGACAGAGCAATGACAGCTCTGAAGTCTATAGGGGCCCGGGGGACACAGCAATGACAGCTCCGAGGTCTATAGGGGCCCAGGGGACACAGCAATGACAGCTCTGAGGTCTATTGGGGCCCAGGGGACACAGCAATGACAGCTCTGAGGTCTATAGGGGCCCAGAAGACACAGCAATGACAGCTCTGAGGTCTATAGGGGCCACAGCAATGACAGCTCTGAGGTCTATAGGGGCCCAGGGGACACAGCAATGACAGCTCTGAGGTCTATAGGGTCCACAGCAATGACAGCTCTGAGGTCTATAGGGGCCCAGGGGCCACAGCAATGACAGCTCTGAGGTCTATAGGGGCCCAGGGGCCACAGCAATGACAGCTCTGAGGTCTATAGGGGCCCAGGGGCCACAGCAATGACAGCTCTGAGGTCTATAGGGGACACAGCAATGACAGCTCTGAGGTCTATAGGGGCCCAGGGGACACAGCAATGACAGCTCCGAGGTCTATAGGGGCCCAGGGGACACAGCAATGACAGCTCCGAGGTCTATAGGGGCTCGGGGGACAGAGCAATGACAGCTCTGAAGTCTATAGGGGCCCGGGGGACACAGCAATGACAGCTCCGAGGTCTATAGGGGCCCGGGGGACACAGCAATGACAGCTCTGAGGTCTATAGGGGCCCAGGTGACACAGCAATGACAGCCGAGGTCTATAGGGGCCCAGGGGCCACAGCAATGACAGCTCTGAGGTCTATAGGGGACACAGCAATGACAGCTCTGAGGTCTATAGGGGCCCAGGGGACACAGTAATGACAGCTCTGAGGTCTATAGGGGACACAGCAATGACAGCTCTGAGGTCTATAGGGGACACAGCAATGACAGCTCTGAGGTCTATAGGGGACACAGCAATGACAGCTCTGAGGTCTATAGGGGCCCAGGGGACACAGTAATGACAGCTCTGAGGTCTATAGGTGCCCCAGCAATGACAGCTCTGAGGTCTATAGGGGCCCAGGGGACACAGCAATGACAGCCCGAAGTCTATAGGGGCCCAGGGGACACAGCAACGACAGCCCAAAGTTTATAGGGGCCCAGGGGACACAGCAACGACAGCCCGAAGTCTATAGGGGCCCAGGGGACACAGCAATGACAGCTCCGAGGTCTATAGGGGCCCAGGGGACACAGCAATGACAGCTCTGATGTCTATAGGGTCCCAGGGGACACAGCTATGACAGCTCCGAGGTCTATAGGGGCTCAGGGGACACAGCAATGATAGCTCTGAGGTCTATAGGGGCCCGGGGGACACAGCAATGACAGCTCTGAGGTCTATAGGGGCCACAGCAATGACAGCTCTGAGGTCTATAGGGGCCCAGGGGACACAGCAATGACAGCTCTGAGGTCTATAGGGGCCACAGCAATGACAGCTCTGAGGTCTATAGGGGCCCAGGGGACACAGCAATGACAGCTCTGAGGTCTATAGGGTCCACAGCAATGACAGCTCTGAGGTCTATAGGGGCCCAGGGGCCACAGCAATGACAGCTCTGAGGTCTATAGGGGCCCAGGGGCCACAGCATTGACAGCTCTAAAGTCTATAGGGGCCACAGCAATGACAGCTCTGAGGTCTATAGGGGCCCAGGGGACACTAATGACAGCTCTGAGGTCTATAGGGGCCACAGCAATGACAGCTCTGAGGTCTATAGGGGCCCAGGGGACACAGCAATGACAGCTCCCAGGTCTATAGGGGCCCAGGGGACACAGCAATGACAGCCCGAGGTCTATAGGGGCCTGGGGGACACAGCAATGACAGCTCTGAGGTCTATAGGGGCCCAGGGGACACAGCAATGACAGCTCCCAGGTCTATAGGGGCCACAGCAATGACAGCTCTGAGGTCTATAGGGGCCCAGGGGACACAGCAATGACAGCCCGAGGTCTTTAGGGGCCCGGGGGACACAGCAATGACAGCTCTGAGGTCTATAGGGGCCACAGCAATGACAGCTCTGAGGTCTATAGGGGCCCAAGGGCCACAGCAATGACAGCTCCCAGGTCTATAGGGGCCACAGCAATGACAGCTCTGAGGTCTATAGGGGCCCAGGGGACACAGCAATGACAGCTCCGAGGTCTATAGGGGCCCAGGGGACACAGCAATGACAGCTCCGAGGTCTATAGGGGCTCGGGGGACAGAGCAATGACAGCTCTGAAGTCTATAGGGGCCCGGGGGACACAGCAATGACAGCTCCGAGGTCTATAGGGGCCCAGGGGACACAGCAATGACAGCTCTGAGGTCTATTGGGGCCCAGGGGACACAGCAATGACAGCTCTGAGGTCTATAGGGGCCCAGAAGACACAGCAATGACAGCTCTGAGGTCTATAGGGGCCACAGCAATGACAGCTCTGAGGTCTATAGGGGCCCAGGGGACACAGCAATGACAGCTCTGAGGTCTATAGGGTCCACAGCAATGACAGCTCTGAGGTCTATAGGGGCCCAGGGGCCACAGCAATGACAGCTCTGAGGTCTATAGGGGCCCAGGGGCCACAGCAATGACAGCTCTGAGGTCTATAGGGGCCCAGGGGCCACAGCAATGACAGCTCTGAGGTCTATAGGGGACACAGCAATGACAGCTCTGAGGTCTATAGGGGCCCAGGGGACACAGCAATGACAGCTCCGAGGTCTATAGGGGCCCAGGGGACACAGCAATGACAGCTCCGAGGTCTATAGGGGCTCGGGGGACAGAGCAATGACAGCTCTGAAGTCTATAGGGGCCCGGGGGACACAGCAATGACAGCTCCGAGGTCTATAGGGGCCCGGGGGACACAGCAATGACAGCTCTGAGGTCTATAGGGGCCCAGGTGACACAGCAATGACAGCCGAGGTCTATAGGGGCCCAGGGGCCACAGCAATGACAGCTCTGAGGTCTATAGGGGACACAGCAATGACAGCTCTGAGGTCTATAGGGGCCCAGGGGACACAGTAATGACAGCTCTGAGGTCTATAGGGGACACAGCAATGACAGCTCTGAGGTCTATAGGGGACACAGCAATGACAGCTCTGAGGTCTATAGGGGACACAGCAATGACAGCTCTGAGGTCTATAGGGGCCCAGGGGACACAGTAATGACAGCTCTGAGGTCTATAGGTGCCCCAGCAATGACAGCTCTGAGGTCTATAGGGGCCCAGGGGACACAGCAATGACAGCCCGAAGTCTATAGGGGCCCAGGGGACACAGCAACGACAGCCCAAAGTTTATAGGGGCCCAGGGGACACAGCAACGACAGCCCGAAGTCTATAGGGGCCCAGGGGACACAGCAATGACAGCTCCGAGGTCTATAGGGGCCCAGGGGACACAGCAATGACAGCTCTGATGTCTATAGGGTCCCAGGGGACACAGCTATGACAGCTCCGAGGTCTATAGGGGCTCAGGGGACACAGCAATGATAGCTCTGAGGTCTATAGGGGCCCGGGGGACACAGCAATGACAGCTCTGAGGTCTATAGGGGCCACAGCAATGACAGCTCTGAGGTCTATAGGGGCCCAGGGGACACAGCAATGACAGCTCTGAGGTCTATAGGGGCCACAGCAATGACAGCTCTGAGGTCTATAGGGGCCCAGGGGACACAGCAATGACAGCTCTGAGGTCTATAGGGTCCACAGCAATGACAGCTCTGAGGTCTATAGGGGCCCAGGGGCCACAGCAATGACAGCTCTGAGGTCTATAGGGGCCCAGGGGCCACAGCATTGACAGCTCTAAAGTCTATAGGGGCCACAGCAATGACAGCTCTGAGGTCTATAGGGGCCCAGGGGACACTAATGACAGCTCTGAGGTCTATAGGGGCCACAGCAATGACAGCTCTGAGGTCTATAGGGGCCCAGGGGACACAGCAATGACAGCCCGAAGTCTATAGGGGCCCAGGGGACACAGCAACGACAGCCCGAAGTTTATAGGGGCCCAGGGGACACAGCAACGACAGCCCGAAGTTTATAGGGGCCCAGGGGACACAGCAATGACAGCTCCCAGGTCTATAGGGGCCCAGGGGACACAGCAATGACAGCCTGAGGTCTATAGGGGCCCGGGGGACACAGCAATGACAGCTCCCAGGTCTATAGGGGCCCAGGGGACACAGCAATGACAGCCTGAGGTCTATAGGGGCCCGGGGGACACAGCAATGACAGCTCTGAGGTCTATAGGGGCCCAGGGGACACAGCAATGACAGCTCCGAGGTCTATAGGGGCCCAGGGGACACAGCAATGACAGCTCTGAGGTCTATAGGGGCCCAGGGGACACAGCAATGACAGCTCCGAGGTCTATAGGGGCCCAGGGGACACAGCAATGACAGCTCCGAGGTCTACAGGGGCCCAGGGGACACAGCAATGACAGCTCCGAGGTCTATAGGGGCTCAGGGGACACAGCAATGATAGCTCTGAGGTCTATAGGGGCCACAGCAATGACAGCTCTGAGGTCTATAGGGGCCCGGGGGACACAGCAACGACAGCTCTGAGGTCTATAGGGTCCACAGCAATGACAGCTCTGAGGTCTATAGGGGCCACAGCAATGACAGCTCCGAGGTCTATAGGGGCCCGGGGGACACAGCAATGACAGCTCTGAGGTCTATAGGGGCCACAGCAATGACAGCTCTGAGGTCTATAGGGGCCACAGCAATGACAGCTCTGAGGTCTATAGGGGCCCAGGGGACACAGCAATGACAGCCCTAAGTCTATAGGGGGCCCAGGGGACACAGCCATGACAGCTCCCAGGTCTATAGGGGCCCAGGGGACACAGCAATGACAGCTCCGAGGTCTATAGGGGCTCAGGGGACAGAGCAAT
This sequence comes from Aquarana catesbeiana, assembly GCF_042186555.1. Taxonomy (NCBI): domain Eukaryota; kingdom Metazoa; phylum Chordata; class Amphibia; order Anura; family Ranidae; genus Aquarana; species Aquarana catesbeiana. Next base: position 216,089,398 of record NC_133336.1, on the reverse strand, counting down.
GACAGCTCCGAAGTCTATAGGGGCCCGGGGAACACAGCAATGACAGCTCCGAAGTCTATAGGGGCCCGGGGGACACAGCAATGACAGCTCCGAGGTCTATAGGGGCCCAGGGGACACAGCAATGACAGCTCTGAGGTCTATTGGGGCCCAGGGGACACAGCAATGACAGCTCTGAGGTCTATAGGGGCCCAGGGGACACAGCAATGACAGCTCTGAGGTCTATAGGGGCCACAGCAATGACAGCTCTGAGGTCTATAGGGGCCCAGGGGACACAGCAATGACAGCTCTGAGGTCTATAGGGTCCACAGCAATGACAGCACTGAGGTCTATAGGGGCCCAGGGGCCACAGCAATGACAGCCCTAAGTCTATAGGGGGCCCAGGGGACACAGCCATGACAGCTCCCAGGTCTATAGGGGCCCAGGGGCCACAGCAATAACAGCTCTGAGGTCTATAGGGGCCCAGGGGACACTAATGACAGCTCTGAGGTCTATAGGGGCCACAGCAATGACAGCTCTGAGGTCTATAGGGGCCCAGGGGACACAGCAATGACAGCCCGAAGTCTATAGGGGCCCAGGGGACACAGCAACGACAGCCCGAAGTTTATAGGGGCCCAGGGGACACAGCAATGACAGCTCCCAGGTCTATAGGGGCCCAGGGGACACAGCAATGACAGCCCGAGGTCTATAGGGGCCCGGGGGACACAGCAATGACAGCTCCGAGGTCTATAGGGGCCCAGGGGACACAGCAATGACAGCTCCGAGGTCTATAGGGGCCCAGGGGACACAGCAATGACAGCTCCGAGGTCTATAGGGGCCCAGGGGACACAGCAATGACAGCTCCGAGGTCTATAGGGGCCCAGGGGACACAGCAATGACAGCTCCGAGGTCTATAGGGGCCCAGGGGACACAGCAATGACAGCTCCGAGGTCTATAGGGGCTCAGGGGACAGAGCAATGACAGCTCTGAAGTCTATAGGGGCCCGGGGGACACAGCAATGACAGCTCTGAGGTCTATAGGGGCCCAGGTGACACAGCAATGACAGCTCTGAGGTCTATAGGGTCCACAGCAATGACAGCCGAGGTCTATAGGGGCCCAGGGGCCACAGCAATGACAGCTCTGAGGTCTATAGGGGCCACAGCAATGACAGCTCTGAGGTCTATAGGGGACACAGCAATGACAGCTCTGAGGTCTATAGGGGCCCAGGGGACACAGTAATGACAGCTCTGAGGTCTATAGGGGACACAGCAATGACAGCTCTGAGGTCTATAGGGGACACAGCAATGACAGCTCTGAGGTCTATAGGGGCCCAGGGGACACAGTAATGACAGCTCTGAGGTCTATAGGGGCCACAGCAATGACAGCTCTGAGGTCTATAGGGGCCCAGGGGACACAGCAATGACAGCCCGAAGTCTATAGGGGCCCAGGGGACACAGCAACGACAGCCCAAAGTTTATAGGGGCCCAGGGGACACAGCAACGACAGCCCGAAGTCTATAGGGGCCCAGGGGACACAGCCATGACAGCTCTGAGGTCTATAGGGGCCCAGGGGACACAGCAATGACAGCTCTGAGGTCTATAGGGTCCCAGGGGACACAGCTATGACAGCTCCGAGGTCTATAGGGGCTCAGGGGACACAGCAATGATAGCTCTGAGGTCTATAGGGGCCACAGCAATGACAGCTCTGAGGTCTACAGGGGCCCGGGGGACACAGCAATGACAGCTCCGAGGTCTATAGGGGCCCAGGGGACACAGCAATGACAGCTCCGAGGTCTATAGGGGCCCAGGGGACACAGCAATGACAGCTCCGAGGTCTATAGGGGCCCAGGGGACACAGCAATGACAGCTCCGAGGTCTATAGGGGCCCAGGGGACACAGCAATGACAGCTCCGAGGTCTATAGGGGCTCAGGGGACAGAGCAATGACAGCTCTGAAGTCTATAGGGGCCCGGGGGACACAGCAATGACAGCTCTGAGGTCTATAGGGGCCCAGGTGACACAGCAATGACAGCTCTGAGGTCTATAGGGTCCACAGCAATGACAGCCGAGGTCTATAGGGGCCCAGGGGCCACAGCAATGACAGCTCTGAGGTCTATAGGGGCCACAGCAATGACAGCTCTGAGGTCTATAGGGGCCACAGCAATGACAGCTCTGAGGTCTATAGGGGACACAGCAATGACAGCTCTGAGGTCTATAGGGGCCCAGGGGACACAGTAATGACAGCTCTGAGGTCTATAGGGGACACAGCAATGACAGCTCTGAGGTCTATAGGGGACACAGCAATGACAGCTCTGAGGTCTATAGGGGCCCAGGGGACACAGTAATGACAGCTCTGAGGTCTATAGGGGCCACAGCAATGACAGCTCTGAGGTCTATAGGGGCCCAGGGGACACAGCAATGACAGCCCGAAGTCTATAGGGGCCCAGGGGACACAGCAACGACAGCCCAAAGTTTATAGGGGCCCAGGGGACACAGCAACGACAGCCCGAAGTCTATAGGGGCCCAGGGGACACAGCCATGACAGCTCTGAGGTCTATAGGGGCCCAGGGGACACAGCAATGACAGCTCTGAGGTCTATAGGGTCCCAGGGGACACAGCTATGACAGCTCCGAGGTCTATAGGGGCTCAGGGGACACAGCAATGATAGCTCTGAGGTCTATAGGGGCCACAGCAATGACAGCTCTGAGGTCTACAGGGGCCCGGGGGACACAGCAACGACAGCTCTGAGGTCTATAGGGTCCACAGCAATGACAGCTCTGAGGTCTATAGGGGCCACAGCAATGACAGCTCCGAGGTCTATAGGGGCCACAGCAATGACAGCTCCGAGGTCTATAGGGGGCTCAGGGGACACAGCAATGACAGCTCTGAGGTCTATAGGGTCCACAGCAATGACAGCTCTGAGGTCTATAGGGGCCACAGCAATGACAGCTCTGAGGTCTATAGGGGCCACAGCAATGATAGCTCTGAGGTCTATAGGGGCCCAGGGGACACAGCAATGACAGCCCTAAGTCTATAGGGGGCCCAGGGGACACAGCAATGACAGCTCCCAGGTCTATAGGGGCCCAGAGGACACAGCCATGACAGCTCCCAGGTCTATAGGGGCTCAGGGGACACAGCCACTCAAAAGTTTACAGGGAGCCCGGATATCACAGCAATGACAGCACAGAGCTGTACAAGGGCCCCAGAAACCCACTTCCTCTGAGCCCAGGTAATCCCGGATGAGCCCCCGGCCTGTGATTGGACAGTGAAGGGAGAAGCAGCACAGTGATGACCTCATCTCTCTTCTCCTAGCAGTAGATGAACTGATTGGCTGTTTGTCCCTCCCCCGGTCTGAGCTCTGCTGTACGGGGACTCTGGGGGGAGGGGCACTCACCGGGCTCATGGATCATGTAGTGCACCCAGCCCTGGCTCTGCTGCACCCCCAGATTCCTCCACTCCGTCTCGGACATCAGGTGGGTCTTCGGCACCAGCTTGGCGATGTCCTTCGGTAACATGACGTGCCTGAGAGAGAGAGAATCATCCAATCAGCATCACCAACCGACACATGGGAGGAGACAAAGACTAAGCTCCTCCCAGGAGAAATAAAGAGGACCC
>NC_133336.1:216029004-216085309 GCF_042186555.1 Aquarana catesbeiana | reverse complement strand
CCCCTCCCCCCCCCCCTCAGTATGTACCCCTCTCCCTCCCCCCCCCCTCAGTATGTACCCCTCTCCTCCCCCCCCCTGTATGTACCCCTCTCCTCCCCCCCTTGTACCCACTCTCCTCCCCCCCTCAGTATGTACCCCTCTCTCCCCCCCTTGTACCCCTCTCCCCCCCCCTCCAGTATGTACCCCTCTCCTCCCCCCTCAGTATGTACCCCTCTCCTCCCCCCCCTTGTACCCCTCTCCTCCCCCCCCTCAGTATGTACCCCTCTCCTCCCCCCCCTTGTACCCCTCTCCCCCCCCCCCCCAGTATGTACCCCTCTCCTCCCCCCTTGTACCCCTCTCCTCCCCCCCTCAGTATGTACCCCTCTCCTCCCCCCCCCAGTATGTACCCCTCTCCTCCCCCCCTTGTACCCCTCTCCTCCCCCCCTCAGTATGTACCCCTCTCCTCCCCCCCTTGTACCCCTCTCCTCCCCCCTCAGTATGTACCCCTCTCCTCCCCCCCTTGTACCCTCTCTCCTCCCCCCCCTCAGTATGTACCCCTCTCCTCCCCCCCTTGTACCCCTCTCCTCCCCCCCCCAGTATGTACCCCTCTCCTCCCCCCCCTTGTACCCCTCTCCTCCCCCCCCAGTATGTACCCCTCTCCTCCCCCCCTTGTACCCCTCTCCTCCCCCCCTCAGTATGTACCCCTCTCCTCCCCCCCTTGTACCCCTCTCCTCCCCCCCTCAGTATGTACCCCTCTCCTCCCCCCTTGTACCCCTCTCCCTCCCCCCCTCAGTATGTACCCCTCTCCTCCCCCCCTCAGTATGTACCCCTCTCCTCCCCCCCTCAGTATGTACCCCTCTCCTCCCCCCCTTGTACCCCTCTCCTCCCCCCCTCAGTATGTACCCCTCTCCTCCCCCCTTGTACCCCTCTCCTCCCCCCCTCAGTATGTACCCCTCTCCCCCCCCCTCAGTATGTACCCCTCTCCTCCCCCCCAGTATGTACCCCTCTCACTCCGCCCCTCAGTATGTACCCCCCTCCTCCCCCCCCCCAGTATGTACCCCCTCTCCCCCCCCCAGTATGTACCCCTCTCCCCCCCCCCAGTATGTACCCCTCTCCCCCCCCTCAGTATGTACCCCTCTCCTCCCCCCTCAGATGTACCCCTCTCCTCCCCCCCCCAGTATGTACCCCTCTCCCCCCCCCCCCAGTATGTACCCCTCTCCTCCCCCCCAGTATGTACCCCTCTCCTCCCCCCCTCAGTATGTACCCCTCTCCCCCCCCCCAGTATGTACCCCTCTCCCCCCCCTCAGTATGTACCCCTCTCCTCCCCCCTCAGTATGTACCCCTCTCCCTCCCCCCCCAGTATGTACCCCTCTCCCCCCCTCAGTATGTACCCTCTCCTCCCCCCTCAGTATGTACCCCTCTCCCTCCCCCCGCAGTATGTACCCCTCTCCCCCCCCCCAGTATGTACCCCTCTCCCCCCCCCTCAGTATGTACCCCTCTCCCTCCCCCCCCCCTCAGTATGTACCCCTCTCCCTCCCCCCCCCTCAGTATGTACCCCTCTCCCTCCCCCCCCAGTATGTACCCCTCTCCCCCCCCCTCAGTATGTACCCCTCCCCCCCCCCCAGTATGTACCCCTCTCCCCCCCCCCCCTCAGTATGTACCCCTCTCCCTCCCCCCCCCTCAGTATGTACCCCTCTCCCTCCCCCCCCAGTATGTACCCCTCTCCTCCCCCCCCCAGTATGTACCCCTCTCCTCCCCCCCCAGTATGTACCCCTCTCCCTCCCCCCCCCAGTATGTACCCCTCTCCCTCCCCCCCCTCAGTATGTACCCCTCTCCCTCCCCCCTCAGTATGTACCCCTCTCCCCCCCCCCCCCAGTATGTACCCCTCTCCTCCCCCCCCCAGTATGTACCCCTCTCCTCCCCCCCCAGTATGTACCCCTCTCCTCCCCCCCCAGTATGTACCCCTCTCCTCCCCCCCCAGTATGTACCCCTCTCCTCCCCCCCCCTCAGTATGTACCCCTCTCCCCCCCCTCAGTATGTACCCTCCCCCCCCCCCAGTATGTACCCCTCTCCCCCCCCCCTCAGTATGTACCCCTCTCCCTCCCCCCCCCTCAGTATGTACCCCTCTCCCTCCCCCCCCAGTATGTACCCCTCTCCTCCCCCCCCAGTATGTACCCCTCTCCTCCCCCCCCAGTATGTACCCCTCTCCTCCCCCCCCAGTATGTACCCCTCTCCTCCCCCCCCCAGTATGTACCCCTCTCCCTCCCCCCCCCTCAGTATGTACCCCTCTCCCTCCCCCCCTCAGTATGTACCCCTCCCCCCCCCCCCCCAGTATGTACCCCTCTCCTCCCCCCCCCCAGTATGTACCCCTCTCCTCCCCCCCCAGTATGTACCCCTCTCCCCCCCCCCCCAGTATGTACCCCTCTCCTCCCCCCCCCCAGTATGTACCCCTCTCCTCCCCCCCCAGTATGTACCCCTCTCCTCCCCCCCAGTATGTACCCCTCTCCCTCCCCCCCCCCTCAGTATGTACCCCTCTCCCCCCCCCCCCTCAGTATGTACCCCTCTCCCTCCCCCCCCCTCAGTATGTACCCCTCTCCCTCCCCCCCCTCAGTATGTACCCCTCTCCCTCCCCCCCCCTCAGTATGTACCCCTCTCCCTCCCCCCTCAGTATGTACCCCTCCCCCCCCCCCTCAGTATGTACCCCTCTCCTCCCCCCCCAGTATGTACCCTCTCCTCCCCCCCAGTATGTACCCCTCTCCTCCCCCCCCAGTATGTACCCCTCTCTTCCCCCCCCCCCAGTATGTACCCCCTCTCCCCCCCCCCCAGTATGTACCCCTCTCCTCCCCCCCCCAGTATGTACCCTCTCCTCCCCCCCCAGTATGTACCCCTCTCCTCCCCCCCCCAGTATGTACCCCTCTCCTCCCCCCCAGTATGTACCCCTCTCCTCCCCCCCCAGTATGTACCCCTCTCTTCCCCCCCCCCCAGTATGTACCCCCTCTCCCCCCCCCCAGTATGTACCCCTCTCCTCCCCCCCCAGTATGTACCCCTCTCCTCCCCCCCCAGTATGTACCCCTCTCCTCCCCCCCCCAGTATGTACCCCTCTCCTCCCCCCCCAGTATGTACCCCTCTCCTCCCCCCCTTGTACCCCTCTCCCCCCCCCCCCAGTATGTACCCCTCTCCTCCCCCCCCTTGTACCCCTCTCCTCCCCCCCTCAGTATGTACCCCTCTCCTCCCCCCCTTGTACCCCTCTCCCCCCCCCCCAGTATGTACCCCTCTCCTCCCCCCCTCAGTATGTACCCCTCTCCTCCCCCCCTTGTACCCCTCTCCTCCCCCCTCAGTATGTACCCCTCTCCTCCCCCCCTTGTACCCCTCTCCTCCCCCCCCCAGTATGTACCCCTCTCCTCCCCCCCTTGTACCCCTCTCCTCCCCCCCCCAGTATGTACCCCTCTCCTCCCCCCTTGTACCCCTCTCCTCCCCCCCCCAGTATGTACCCCTCTCCTCCCCCCTTGTACCCCTCTCCTCCCCCCTCAGTATGTACCCCTCTCCTCCCCCCCTTGTACCCCTCTCCCCCCCCCCAGTATGTACCCCTCTCCTCCCCCCCCTCAGTATGTACCCCTCTCCTCCCCCCCTCAGTATGTACCCCTCTCCTCCCCCCCTTGTACCCCTCTCCCCCCCCCCAGTATGTACCCCTCTCCTCCCCCCCTTGTACCCCTCTCCTCCCCCCCTCAGTATGTACCCCTCTCCTCCCCCCCCCAGTATGTACCCCTCTCCTCCCCCCCTTGTACCCCTCTCCTCCCCCCCCTCAGTATGTACCCCTCTCCTCCCCCCCTCAGTATGTACCCCTCTACTCCCCCCCTTGTACCCCTCTCCTCCCCCCCTCAGTATGTACCCCTCTCCTCCCCCCCCCAGTATGTACCCCTCTCCTCCCCCCCTTGTACCCCTCTCCTCCCCCCCCCCAGTATGTACCCCTCTCCTCCCCCCCTTGTACCCCTCTCCTCCCCCCCTCAGTATGTACCCCTCTCCTCCCCCCCCCAGTATGTACCCCTCTCCTCCCCCCCTTGTACCCCTCTCCTCCCCCCCTCAGTATGTACCCCTCTCCTCCCCCCCTCAGTATGTACCCCTCTCCTCCCCCCCTTGTACCCCTCTCCTCCCCCCCCCAGTATGTACCCCTCTCCCTCCCCCCCCTCAGTATGTACCCCTCTCCTCCCCCCCTTGTAACCCTCTCCTCCCCCCCCCAGTATGTACCCCTCTCCCTCCCCCCCTCAGTATGTACCCCTCTCCCTCCCCCCTCAGTATGTACCCCTCCCCCCCCCCCCCCCAGTATGTACCCCTCTCCTCCCCCCCCCCCAGTATGTACCCCTCTCCTCCCCCCCCAGTATGTACCCCTCTCCTCCCCCCCCAGTATGTACCCCTCTCCTCCCCCCCCCAGTATGTACCCCTCTCCCTCCCCCCCCCTCAGTATGTACCCCTCTCCCTCCCCCCTCAGTATGTACCCCTCCCCCCCCCCCCCCCCAGTATGTACCCCTCTCCTCCCCCCCCAGTATGTACCCCTCTCCTCCCCCCCCAGTATGTACCCCTCTCCCCCCCCCCCAGTATGTACCCCTCTCCTCCCCCCCCAGTATGTACCCCTCTCCCTCCCCCCCCCCCCCTCAGTATGTACCCCTCCCCCCCCCCCCCCCCAGTATGTACCCCTCTCCTCCCCCCCCAGTATGTACCCCTCTCCTCCCCCCCCAGTATGTACCCCTCTCCTCCCCCCCCCAGTATGTACCCCTCTCTTCCCCCCCCCCAGTATGTACCCCCTCTCCCCCCCCCCCAGTATGTACCCCTCTCCTCCCCCCCCAGTATGTACCCCTCTCCTCCCCCCCCCAGTATGTACCCCTCTCCTCCCCCCCCCAGTATGTACCCCTCTCCCCCCCTCAGTATGTACCCCTCTCCTCCCCCCCCCAGTATGTACCCCTCTCCTCCCCCCCTTGTACCCCTCTCCTCCCCCCCTCAGTATGTACCCCTCTCCTCCCCCCCCCAGTATGTACCCCTCTCCTCCCCCCCTTGTACCCCTCTCCTCCCCCCCCCAGTATGTACCCCTCTCCCCCCCCCCCCCTCAGTATGTACCCCTCTCCCTCCCTCCCCCCAGTATGTACCCCTCTCCTCCCCCCCCAGTGTGTACCCCTCCCCCCCCCCCCAGTATGTACCCCTCTCCCCCCCCCCCCCAGTATGTACCCCTCTCCTCCCCCCCCCCCAGTATGTACCCCTCTCCTCCCCCCCCCAGTATGTACCCCTCTCCCTCCCCCCCCCTCAGTATGTACCCCTCTCCCTCCCCCCCCCCTCAGTATGTACCCCTCTCCCTCCCCCCCCCTCAGTATGTACCCCTCTCCCTCCCCCCCCCCTCAGTATGTACCCCTCTCCCTCCCCCCTCAGTATGTACCCCTCTCCCTCCCCCCTCAGTATGTACCCCTCCCCCCCCCCCCCAGTATGTACCCCTCTCCTCCCCCCCCCAGTATGTACCCCTCTCCTCCCCCCCCAGTATGTACCCCTCTCCTCCCCCCCCCAGTATGTACCCCTCTCCTCCCCCCCCAGTATGTACCCCTCTCCTCCCCCCCCAGTATGTACCCCTCTCTTCCCCCCCCCCAGTATGTACCCCCTCTCCCCCCCCCCAGTATGTACCCCTCTCCTCCCCCCCCCAGTATGTACCCCTCTCCTCCCCCCCCAGTATGTACCCCTCTCCTCCCCCCCCAGTATGTACCCCTCTCCTCCCCCCCAGTATGTACCCCTCTCCTCCCCCCCCAGTATGTACCCCTCTCTTCCCCCCCCCCCCAGTATGTACCCCCTCTCCCCCCCCCCAGTATGTACCCCTCTCCTCCCCCCCCAGTATGTACCCCTCTCCTCCCCCCCCCCCAGTATGTACCCCTCTCCTCCCCCCCCAGTATGTACCCCTCTCCTCCCCCCCTTGTACCCCTCTCCTCCCCCCCCCCAGTATGTACCCCTCTCCTCCCCCCCTTGTACCCCTCTCCTCCCCCCCTCAGTATGTACCCCTCTCCTCCCCCCCTTGTACCCCTCTCCCCCCCCCCCCAGTATGTACCCCTCTCCTCCCCCCCCTCAGTATGTACCCCTCTCCTCCCCCCCTTGTACCCCTCTCCTCCCCCCCTCAGTATGTACCCCTCTCCTCCCCCCCTTGTACCCCTCTCCTCCCCCCCCCAGTATGTACCCCTCTCCTCCCCCCCTTGTACCCTCTCCTCCCCCCCCCAGTATGTACCCCTCTCCTCCCCCCCTTGTACCCCTCTCCTCCCCCCCCCAGTATGTACCCCTCTCCTCCCCCCCTTGTACCCCTCTCCTCCCCCCCTCAGTATGTACCCCTCTCCTCCCCCCCTTGTACCCCTCTCCCCCCCCCCCCAGTATGTACCCCTCTCCTCCCCCCCTCAGTATGTACCCCTCTCCTCCCCCCCTTGTACCCCTCTCCTCCCCCCCTCAGTATGTACCCCTCTCCTCCCCCCCTTGTACCCCTCTCCCCCCCCCCCAGTATGTACCCCTCTCCTCCCCCCCTCAGTATGTACCCCTCTCCTCCCCCCCCCAGTATGTACCCCTCTCCTCCCCCCCTTGTACCCCTCTCCTCCCCCCCTCAGTATGTACCCCTCTCCTCCCCCCCTTGTACCCCTCTCCTCCCCCCCTCAGTATGTACCCCTCTCCTCCCCCCCTTGTACCCCTCTCCTCCCCCCCTCAGTATGTACCCCTCTCCTCCCCCCCTTGTACCCCTCTCCTCCCCCCCCCAGTATGTACCCCTCTCCTCCCCCCCTTGTACCCCTCTCCTCCCCCCCCCAGTATGTACCCCTCTCCTCCCCCCCTTGTACCCCTCTCCTCCCCCCCTCAGTATGTACCCCTCTCCTCCCCCCCTTGTACCCCTCTCCTCCCCCCCCAGTATGTACCCCTCTCCTCCCCCCCTTGTACCCCTCTCCTCCCCCCCTCAGTATGTACCCCTCTCCTCCCCCCCTTGTACCCCTCTCCTCCCCCCCCAGTATGTACCCCTCTCCTCCCCCCCTTGTACCCCTCTCCTCCCCCCCCAGTATGTACCCCTCTCCTCCCCCCCTTGTACCCCTCTCCTCCCCCCTCAGTATGTACCCCTCTCCTCCCCCCTTGTACCCCTCTCCTCCCCCCCTCAGTATGTACCCCTCTCCTCCCCCCTTGTACCTCCTCTCCTCCCCCCCCTCAAGTATGTACCCCTCTCCTCCCCCCCTTGTACCCCTCTCCTCCCCCCCTCAGTATGTACCCCTCTCCTCCCCCCCTCAGTATGTACCCCTCTCCTCCCCCCCTTGTACCCCTCTCCTCCCCCCCTCAGTATGTACCCCTCTCCTCCCCCCCTTGTACCCCTCTCCTCCCCCCCTCAGTATGTACCCCTCTCCTCCCCCCCTTGTACCCCTCTCCTCCCCCCCCCAGTATGTACCCTCTCCTCCCCCCCTTGTACCCCTCTCCTCCCCCCCCAGTATGAACCCTCATCCTCCCCCCCTTGTACCCCTCTCCTCCCCCCCTCAGTATGTACCCCTCTCCTCCCCCCTTGTACCCCTCTCCTCCCCCCCCTCAGTATGTACCCCTCTCCTCCCCCCCCTTGTACCCCTCTCCTCCCCCCCTCAGTATGTACCCCTCTCCTCCCCCCCCTTGTACCCCTCTCCTCCCCCCCCAGTATGTACCCCTCTCCCCCCCCCTCAGTATGTACCCCTCTCCTCCCCCCCTCAGTATGTACCCCTCTCCTCCGCCCCTTGTACCCCTCTCCTCCCCCCCCAGTATGTACCCCCTCTCCCCCCCCTCAGTATGTACCCTCTCCCTCCCCCGGTATATCTGACCGGCTTTGGCTCTCCGGCCCGGTATAGTCAGTCCGTCCAGCTTGTCCTGGTCGGCGGCCATGAGAGGGAGGAGGGGAGGGGGGGGAAGGACTCAGTGTCCGGACATCTCTCCGGCCTCACCGCTCCTCCGCACAAAAACCGGAAACCGCCACCAGCGCACCGGAAACCGGCCGGACTCTACCATCCCCGCCAGGAGGGAGGGGGACACTACCGTTCACATCCGGAGCCCCTCTCCCCCCCTCCCGGGGATCCCCTCCGCTTCCTGTCACCGGGGATATTATTATTCTACGGACCGAAACCGGCCCGCCGTCTGATATACTACACTCCCCCTGCGAAGACAATGGTACCGCCCGCCTCCCCTCCTCAGACAATGGTACCGCCCGCCCCGCGTTCACCGTCACGGCGCTCTGGACGAGCTCACTGTGAAAAAGGGGGGGGTGAGATGACTCTGCAGATACTGACTGGGATTCTATTTAGTAATCACCCTCTGTCCTCACACCGGTCCGCCACCAGTCGCCTTTCTTTATAATAACAACACTATTATAGTACCCCCATTTAGTGAATGGTTTCGTCCGTTCTGTGGCCACAGCAAAAGCATTGCGGACGAGACCATTGTGCAGATAGGGGGTGAGGGGAGAAACCACTGTACAGATAGGGGGTGAGGGAGAGACCACTGTACAGATAGGGGGTGAGGGAGAGACCACTGTACAGATAGGGGGTGAGGGAGAGACCACTGTACAGATAGGGGGTGAGGGAGAGACCACTGTACAGATAGGGGGTGAGGGGAGAGACCATTGTACAGATAGGGGGTGAGGGAGAGACCACTGTACAGATAGGGGGTGAGGGAGAGACCACTGTACAGATAGGGGGTGAGGGAGAGACCACTGTACAGATAGGGGGTGAGGGAGAGACCATTGTGCAGATAGGGGGTGAGGGAGAGACCACTGTGCAGATAGGGGGTGAGGGAGAGGACCACTGTACAGATAGGGGGTGAGGGAGAGACCACTGTACAGATAGGGGGTGAGGGAGAGACCACTGTACAGATAGGGGGTGAGGGAGAGACCATTGTACAGATAGGGGTGAGGGAGAGACCACTGTACAGATAGGGGGTGAGGGAGAGACACTGTACAGATAGGGGGTGAGGGAGAGACCACTGTGCAGATAGGGGGTGAGGGGAGAGACCACTGTACAGATAGGGGGTGAGGGAGAGACCATTGTGCAGATAGGGGGTGAGGGAGAGACCACTGTACAGATAGGGGGTGAGGGAGAGACCACTGTACAGATAGGGGGTGAGGGAGAGACCACTGTACAGATAGGGGGTGAGGGAGAGACCACTGTACAGATAGGGGGTGAGGGAGAGACCACTGTACAGATAGGGGGTGAGGGAGAGACCACTGTACAGATAGGGGGTGAGGGAGAGACCATTGTGCAGATAGGGGGTGAGGGAGAGACCACTGTACAGATAGGGGGTGAGGGAGAGACCACTGTACAGATAGGGGGTGAGGGAGAGACCACTGTACAGATAGGGGGTGAGGGAGAGACCATTGTACAGATAGGGGTGAGGGAGAGACCATTGTGCAGATAGGGGGTGAGGGAGAGACCACTGTACAGATAGGGGGTGAGGGAGAGACCACTGTACAGATAGGGGGTGAGGGAGAGACCACTGTACAGATAGGGGTGAGGGAGAGACCACTGTACAGATAGGGGGTGAGGGAGAAACCATTGTACAGATAGGGGGTGAGGGAGAGACCATTGTGCAGATAGGGGGTGAGGGAGAGACCATTGTGCAGATAGGGGGTGAGGGAGAGACCATTGTACAGATAGGGGGTGAGGGAGAGACCATTGTGGGGTGGGCACTCGGTGTCAGGGCGGATGGGGTTAATACATCATATAGAGACCATTGAGAACATCCATGACTTTTATTTTATATGATAGAGACAGAATATCAACCAAAAATCCAGAAAAATCTCACAATACAAATGTTATAAATGGAGTAAAATAAGTATTTGATCCCCCTTAGTAGTTAGTGAAGAAACCCTTGTTGGTGATCACAGAGGTCAGACGTTTCTTGTAGGTGGTGATCAGTTTCCACACATCTCAGGAGGGATTTTGTCTTCTTTACAGATCTTCTCTAAATCCTGAAGGTCTCTTGACTCGAAGTTTCATCTCCTCCATACATTTTCTATAGGATTAAGGTCTGGAGACTGGATAGGCCACTCTATGACCTTCATGTAAATCTTCTTGAGCCACTTGGCGATATGTTTTGGGTCATTGTCATGCTGGAAGACCCATCCATGACCCATCTTCAGTGTTCTGGATGAGGGAAGAAGGTTCTCCTCCAAGATCTTACAATACATGGCCCCGTCCATTGGACCCTCAATGTGGCAAAGTCGGCCTGAACCTTTATCAGAGAAACACCCCAAATCATCATGTTTCCACCTCTGTGTGTGACTGTAGGGATGATGATGTGACTGTAGGGATGATGTGTGACTGTAGGGATGATGTGTGACTGTAGGGATGATGTGACTGTAGGGATGATGTGTGACTGTAGGGATGATGATGTGACTGTAGGGATGATGTGTGACTGTAGGGATGATGTGACTGTAGGGATGATGTGTGACTGTAGGGATGATGTGACTGTAGGGATGATGTGTGACTGTAGGGATGGTGTGTGACTGTAGGGATGATGTGACTGTAGGGATGATGTGTGACTGTAGGGATGATGTGTGACTGTAGGGATGGTGTGACTGTAGGGATGATGTGTGACTGTAGGGATGGTGTGACTGTAGGGATGGTGTGTGACTGTAGGGATGGTGTATGACTGTAGGGATGATGTGTGACTGTAGGGATGATGTGTGACTGTAGGGATGGTGTATGACTGTAGGGATGATGTGTGACTGTAGGGATGATGTGTGACTGTAGGGATGGTGTGTGACTGTAGGGATGATGTGTGACTGTAGGGATGGGGTGTGACTGTAGGGATGGGGTGACTGTAGGGATGGTGTGTGACTGTAGGGATGGTGTATGACTGTAGGGATGATGTGTGACTGTAGGGATGATGGTGTGACTGTAGGGATGATGTGTGACTGTAGGGATGGGGTGTGACTGTAGGGATGATGTGTGACTGTAGGGATGGGGTGTGACTGTAGGGATGGGGTGTGACTGTAGGGATGGGGTGTGACTGTAGGGATGATGTGTGACTGTAGGGATGATGTGACTGTAGGGATGATGTGTGACTGTAGGGATGATGTGACTGTAGGGATGATGATGTGACTGTAGGGATGATGTGTGACTGTAGGGATGATGATGTGACTGTAGGGATGATGATGTGACTGTAGGGATGATGATGTGACTGTAGGGATGATGTGTGACTGTAGGGATGATGTGTGACTGTAGGGATGGTGTGTGACTGTAGGGATGATGTGTGACTGTAGGGATGGTGTGTGACTGTAGGGATGATGTGTGACTGTAGGGATGATGTGACTGTAGGGATGATGTGTGACTGTAGGGATGGTGTGTGACTGTAGGGATGATGTGTGACTGTAGGGATGGTGTGTGACTGTAGGGATGGTGTGTGACTGTAGGGATGATGTGTGACTGTAGGGATGATGTGTGACTGTAGGGATGATGATGTGACTGTAGGGATGATGTGTGACTGTAGGGATGATGTGACTGTAGGGATGGTGTGTGACTGTAGGGATGATGTGTGACTGTAGGGATGATGTGTGACTGTAGGGATGATGTGTGACTGTAGGGATGATGTGACTGTAGGGATGGTGTGACTGTAGGGATGATGTGTGACTGTAGGGATGATGGTGTGACTGTAGGGATGGGGTGTGACTGTAGGGATGACTGTAGGGATGATGTGTGACTGTAGGGATGATGTGTGACTGTAGGGATGATGATGTGACTGTAGGGATGGTGTGTGACTGTAGGGATGATGATGTGACTGTAGGGATGATGTGTGACTGTAGGGATGATGTGTGACTGTAGGGATGGGGTGTGACTGTAGGGATGATGGTGTGACTGTAGGGATGACTGTAGGGATGATGTGTGACTGTAGGGATGACTGTAGGGATGATGTGTGACTGTAGGGATGATGTGTGACTGTAGGGATGATGTGTGACTGTAGGGATGGTGTGTGACTGTAGGGATGGTGTGTGACTGTAGGGATGATGATGTGACTGTAGGGATGATGTGTGACTGTAGGGATGATGTGTGACTGTAGGGATGGGGTGTGACTGTAGGGATGATGGTGTGACTGTAGGGATGATGTGTGACTGTAGGGATGATGGTGTGACTGTAGGGATGGGGTGTGACTGTAGGGATGGGGTGTGACTGTAGGGATGATGTGTGACTGTAGGGATGATGATGTGACTGTAGGGATGATGTGTGACTGTAGGGATGATGTGTGACTGTAGGGATGATGATGTGACTGTAGGGATGATGTGTGACTGTAGGGATGATGTGTGACTGTAGGGATGGTGTGTGACTGTAGGGATGGTGTGTGATTGTAGGGATGATGTGTGACTGTAGGGATGGGGTGTGACTGTAGGGATGGGGTGTGACTGTAGGGATGATGTGTGACTGTAGGGATGATGTGTGACTGTAAGGATGGTGTGTGACTGTAGGGATGGGGTGTGACTGTAGGGATGGTGTGTGACTGTAGGGATGATGTGTGACTGTAGGGATGATGTGTGACTGTAGGGATGGTGTGTGACTGTAGGGATGATGTGTGACTGTAGGGATGGTGTGTGACTGTAGGGATGAAGGTGCTCGGTGGTGAGGTGGATAAAGGCACCAACTACTAGCAGGGGCCACAGACACCGATAAGCAGCAAGGAGAACGACCACGGAGGGACTCGAACCCTCAATCTTCTCATCTTCTCATCTGAAGTGAGACGCCTTATCCATTAGGCCACGTGGTCCTGGTACATTGCTGACTACTTCTGGGTTTAGGCCCCCCCCCCCCCCCCGGCACCCGCTGTGATTGTACCCAGGAGGAACCTGTCAGGAAGTCCATGTCAATGGTTCACAGCCAGGGACCTGCCTGATCGGCTCTCCAATCACAGCCCAGAGCTCTGTACAGAGGGGAACAATCTCTCTGTTTCTTCTCCCTGCAAAGCAAGGATGAGAAACTGAGAGATCAGTTAGTAGAAGCCACACACATTTATACATCGCTAGGCACACCTTTATCCCTCTATCGTCCCTAGATGTTAGCCCCTTCCCAGCAAGTGTCATTAGTACAGTGACAGTGCACATTATTATCACTGATCAATAGATTGGTGTCACTGGTAATGTCAGAGGCAGTTGGTCAGTCCCCCCCCCCCTCGTCAGTTAGTGTCAGATTCGGACCAGTGCACAAAGCAAGGTCCATAAAGACATGGATGAGCCAGTTTGGGGTGGAGGAACTTGACCTGTCCTGCACAGAGTCCTGACCTCAACCTCGGAGAACACCTTTGGTATTTGTGCACCGGTTCAAATCATTTTGTGGAGGGGGGATTATGGTGTGGAGTTTTTTCAGGGGTTGGGCTTTGCTCCTTAGTTCCAAAACCTCTAGTGAAGGTAACTCTGAAGGCGTCAAGATACCAAGACATTTTGGACAATTTCATGCTCCCAGATTTGTGGAAACAGTTTGGGGACGGCCCCTTCCTGTTCCAACATGACTGCCCACCAGTGCACAAAGCAAGGTCCATAAAGACACGGAGGAGCGAGTTTGGGGTGGAGGAACATGACTGGCCTGCACAGAGTCCTGACCTCAACCTCATAGCACACCTTTGGGGAGAATTAGAGTGGAGACTGTGAGCCGGGCCTTCTCGTCCAACAACAGTGCCTGACCTCACAAATGCACTTCTGAAAGAATGGTCAAACATTCCCATAGACACCCTCCTAAACCTTGTGGACGGCCTTCCCAGAAGAGGTGAAGCTGTTATAGCTGCAAAGGGCGGAGCCAACTCAATATTGAACCCTACGGACGAAGACTGGGATGTCATTAAAGGTCACGTGTGTGTAAAGGCAGGCGTCCCAATACTTTTTGTAATATAGTGTGTGCGTGTGTACATATATATATATAAACCACTTAAGGACCGGAAGGATTTGCCCCCTTAACCACTTAAGGACCGCCCACGATCATTATACGGCGGCTCTTTAAAGTGGAACATCGCTGTTATGGCAGCAGCTAGCTGCCATAAACCCGGTATCTTCTTCTTCAGCGGGTGGTCCGCTTTAAGATAAAAGTGGTCTTTGCAGCCGATTTGCCGCAAGATTTTTTTTTCATTTTTATTGTTATCACAGGGAATGTAAATATCCCCTATGATAGCAATAGGTAGTGACAGGTACTCTTTTTTGAAAAAAATTGTGGTCTATTAGACTCTAGATCTCTCCTCTGCCCTCAAAGCATCTGACCACACCAAGATCGGTGTGATAAGATGCTTTCCCAATTTTCTAATGGTGCTGTTTATATCCAGCAAAACCCAAGTCATGAAATGTTTGTAGCTTTTGGTTTCTTAGGCCATAGAGATGATTGTAGCCGTTCTAGTCTTCGATCTGCTCTATGGTCAGCTGGCGGAACCACCGGCTGCATTCTCGGGTTCCCCAGTGGGACAGGAGAGCCAGAGAAAACCATGGAAGACGGCGGGAGGCGGGGGGGTGCATTCCCTTCCACTGCTTGTAAAAGCAGTCTAGTGGCTATTTAGCCGCTAGGATTGCTTTTACATGAAAGCCGACCGCCAGCTGAAAAGAACGATACCAAGATGATACCTAAACCTGCAGGCATCATTCTGGTATAACCACTCATAACTACTCAATACCAGTATGTTGCTGGTCCTTGTTGTAATGTTATTTTTTTTCCATGCAGCCTGTGGGCTGAACGAAAAAAAGATGTTGATCGGTGGCTATGCCCACCATTAGAATACCGCCCTGCATCCACCCACTTCTAATGATGGGCATACATGCACCGTTCTTTTTTTTAACTGTGGTGGTGAAATCATCTCCTACAGCGCTGGAGTCACCAATTTACATATTGTGAAAGCAAATGTTGCTGTCAACATAAATAAATCCGTGCTGCAGCTGAATGGCGTACCTGGTAACAATAAAACATTAACTCAATAAAACAACAACAATCTGTGCCAAAAAAAGAGTAAAAATATATGTAGTAGCATGTTAGGGGCAAATCGCCCCCTCCACCCCTGCCCCATGCTTCGGCAAATATGCTCACTTTTTTTTAACTGTGGTGGTGAAATCACCTCCTACAGCGCTGAAGACGCTGATTTACGTATCGTGAGAGCAAACGCTGTTGCTCTCAAAATAGATAAATCTGTGCTGCAGCTGAATAGCGTACCTGGTAACATAAAAACATTAACTCAATAAAATAACACTAACAACCTGTGCCAAAAAAAAGAGTAAAAAATATATGCCGAAGCGTGGGGGCAATCCGCCCCTAATGTTAGGGGCAAATCACCCTTCCACTCCTGCCCCCTTGCTTCGGCATATATGCTCACTTTTTTTTAACTGTTGTGGTGAAATTACCTCCTACAGAGATGGAGTCGCCAATTTACGTATTGTGGGAGCAAATGCTGTTGTCAAAATAAATAAATCTGTGCTGCAGCTGAATAGCATACCTGGTAACAATAAAACATTAACTCAATAAAACAACAATCTGTGCCAAAAAAAAATTTAAAAATATATGCCGAAGCGTGGGGGCAATCCGCCCCTAATGTTAGAGGCAAATCACCCCTCCACTCCTGCCCCCTTGCTTCGGCATATATGCTCACTTTTTTTAACTGTGGTGGTGAAATCATCTCCTACAGCGCTGGAGTCACCAATTTACATATTGTGAAAGCAAATGTTGCTGTCAACATAAATAAATCCGTGCTGCAGCTGAATGGCGTACCTGGTAACAATAAAACATTAACTCAATAAAACAACAACAATCTGTGCCAAAAAAAGAGTAAAAATATATGTAGTAGCATGTTAGGGGCAAATCGCCCCCTCCACCCCTGCCCCATGCTTCGGCAAATATGCTCACTTTTTTTTAACTGTGGTGGTGAAATCACCTCCTACAGCGCTGAAGACGCTGATTTACGTATCGTGAGAGCAAACGCTGTTGCTCTCAAAATAGATAAATCTGTGCTGCAGCTGAATAGCGTACCTGGTAACATAAAAACATTAACTCAATAAAATAACACTAACAACCTGTGCCAAAAAAAAGAGTAAAAAATATATGCCGAAGCGTGGGGGCAATCCGCCCCTAATGTTAGGGGCAAATCACCCTTCCACTCCTGCCCCCTTGCTTCGGCATATATGCTCACTTTTTTTTAACTGTGGTGGTGAAATTACCTCCTACAGAGATGGAGTCGCCAATTTACGTATTGTGGGAGCAAATGCTGTTGTCAAAATGAATAAATCTGTGCTGCAGCTGAATAGCGTACCTGGTAACAATAAAACATTAACTCAATAAAACAACAATCTGTGCCAAAAAAAAATTTAAAAATATATGCTGAAGCGTGGGGGCAATCCGCCCCTAATGTTAGAGGCAAATCACCCCTCCACTCCTGCCCCCTTGCTTCGGCATATATGCTCACTTTTTTTAACTGTGGTGGTGAAATCACCTCCTACAGCGCTGGAGTCGCCAATTTACGTATTGTGGGAGCAAATGCTGTTGTCAAAATAAATAAATCCCTGCTGCAGCTGAATAGCGTACCTGGTAACAATAAAACAACAATCTGTGCCAAAAAAAGAGTAAAAAATATATGCCGAAGTGTGGGGGCAATCCGCCCCTGTTAGGGGCAAATCACCCCTCCCCCCTTGCTTCGGCATATATGCTCTTTTTTTTTTTTTAACCGTTATAGGTTTCCAGCCAAATTCTCTGTCAAGGGTCAAATTTGGATTTGGAGCGATAAATTGGCCAGCGTATAAATTACCTAGATCCACCATAAATCTGTACAGATCTTCCATGAAAAACAGCTTGTAAAAAGTCAAGGGTACTAATCCGCTCTTTCCTCCCGAATTTCCTGGGTTGGCCAGTGACTGGGGGAAGTGCGGGCGCTGCAGAAGTAGTGGGCTGCCAATCGGGATTAGCATATGCAGCGGGAAGGGCACTATGGGCTCTACGGGCCTGTGTTTGAATTCTTGGTGGCTGCGGGGCACTACTTGTGCTTGCCACCACACCAGCTTGAACTGCACTTATGGGACTCGCCACGTCACCACGTTATACTGCAGCGCTGGGTGTACGACCAGGGTGTACCAGAAGGTTGAGCAGCACTAGTACTGGCCCTCTGCTCCACACGAGAGGTTGTTGCACCTCAACAACAGAAGAACGGGGGTCGGGTACGCCTGACCTTAGCAGGGACCGCTACTTCTGTCGTCAGGGACATCTGTCAGGGTGCCGCTGCTCTATACTGGTTCATATACTGAGCCTGAATCTGCCAGCGAGGCGGGCTTCCCCCTTTCGCTCTCGCCCGTCATGCTAAGAAACGCGTAGGCCTCTAGAACTAGTGTACCTCTGTTTGGACATTTTGGCCACTAAATTTACAAGTACGGCTAGTGCGACTCACAGACAAAAGAGCACCTGGTTGTCAGCTACAAAAAAAAAAAAAGAACTGTTAGCGTTTGCAGTTATGTGTGTTGTGATTTGTACATTAATCAGGTTGAAAAAAGACACAAGTCCATCCAGTTCAACCATAAAAATAAATAAATAAAAGGTATCGTACAATCCCGTATACCCAATCCTACACCCACTGTTGATCCAGAGGAAGGCGAAAAAAAACCCCCAGCAGAGCACAATCCAATTTGCTACAGCGGGGGGGGGGGGGAAATTCCTTCCTGATCCCCCGAGAGGCGATCGGATATTCCCCAGATCAACTTTACCTATAAGTGTCGGTACCCCAGTTATATTCTGTACATTCAGGAAGTAATCCAGGCTTTTCTTATAGCAATCTACTGAGCCGGCCAGATCCACCTCTGGAGGGGGAGTCTACTCCACATTTTCACAGCAGGTACTGGCAGGTGTCTGGGCTGATCTCGCTAACGTCGTGTACAGATCAAAGGGGTGATCGGGGGGGGTGAAAAGTGGAACAGTGTTCCCCCCCCCATGGGAATGCATTTTGTAATTCCCTTTCTGTAAATTCCCCCATTGTAATCCCCCCCAGTGTTATTGCCCCATGGAATTCCCCTCAGTGTAAATCCCCCCCCCCCCGTGTAAATGCCCCCAGTGTAACCACCCCCCAGTGATTATGCTGGGGGCATTTTGTAATTCCCATTGTGTAATCCCCCCCCCCCCCAGTGTAATTGCCCCATGGAATTCCCAGCTGTGTAAATCTCCCCAGTGTAATCTTACCAGTGTAAATCCCCCCCGTGTAAATGCCCTCAGTGTAATCACCCCCCAGTGATTATGCTGGGGGCATTTTGTAATTCCCATTTTGTAATCCCCCCCCCCCAGTGTAATTGCCCCATGGAATTCCCAGCTGTGTAAATCTCCCCAGTGTAAACCCCCCCCCCCGTTAAAATGCCCTCAGTGTAATCACCCCCCCAGTGATTATGCTGGGGGCATTTTGTAATTCCCATTTTGTAATCCCCCCCCCCCCAGTGTAATTGCCCCATGGAATTCCCAGCTGTGTAAATCTCCCCAGTGTAAATCCCCCCCCCCCCCGTTAAAA
Organism: Aquarana catesbeiana; assembly: GCF_042186555.1. Lineage (NCBI taxonomy): Eukaryota > Metazoa > Chordata > Amphibia > Anura > Ranidae > Aquarana > Aquarana catesbeiana. The sequence goes on along the minus strand of NC_133336.1, from coordinate 216,066,847 downwards.
TGCCCTCAGTGTAATCACCCCCCCAGTGATTATGCTGGGGGCATTTTGTAAATCCCCTGTAGTGTAATACCCACCCCCCCCCCATGTACGTGGGGGTCCTCCTTATCTTCCCGCCTTCACTGTCCTCTGGTTTTCTCGCTGCTTCCTCCTTCCGCTTGGCCTTCTTCTCCTTCTCATTTCTCTTTTCCTCCTTCTTCTTTTTCTTCTCATCTTCTTCTCATCAACATCCTCAGCAGCTTCTTCTCCTCCTTCTGCATGGCCTTCACTTTCTTCTTGTTCTCCTCTTCCTTCTTCTGTTGTTCCTTCTTCTCCTTCTTCTGCATGGCCTTCACTTTCTTCTTGTTCTCCTCTTCCTTCTTCTGTTGTTCCTTCTTCTCCTTCTTCTGCATGGCCTTCACTTTCTTCTTGTTCTCCTCTTCCTTCTTCTGTTGTTCCTTCTTCTCCTTCTTCTGCATGGCCTTCACTTTCTTCTTGTTCTCCTCTTCCTTCTTCTGTTGTTCCTTCTTCTCCTTCTTCTGCATGGCCTTCACTTTCTTCTTGTTCTCCTCTTCCTTCTTCTGTTGTTCCTTCTTCTCCTTCTTCTGCATGGCCTTCACTTCTTGTTCTCCTCTTCCTTCTTCTGTTGTTCCTTCTTCTCCTTCTTCTGATAGTCCTCTATCAACTTCTTCAGTTTTTCCTCGTTCTCCTTCCGCTCCTGTAATTTCTCCCGGTAGAGCTTCATGGACCTCTCTATCTCTTCCCTGGTGAACACTCTCTTCATTGGCCTTACCGGCATCTCGTCATGTATGATGTTGCTGTAAGAGAAACAAAAAAAAAATATATAGATTATTCTTCATAAGGTCTAAGCCTTGGCTGCTGACATTTCTTCCTATCTATAAAATTATCCCCAAAAGACTTAGCCCACCGCCAAAGTCCTAAGGTCATCGAGGTGGCCAACATTTTATGAATGGGCTGTGAAATGCGGATATTTGTTCCTATTTATAAAATTGGCCCCAAAAGACTTAGCCCATGGCCAAAGTCCTAAGGTCATCGAGGTGGCCAACATTTTATGAATGGGCTGTGAAATGCGGATATTTGTTCCTATTTATAAAATTGGCCCCAAAAGACTTAGCCCATCGCCAAAGTCCTAAGGTCATCGAGGTGGCCAACATTTTATGAATGGGCTGTGAAATGCGGATATTTGTTCCTATTTATAAAATTGGCCCCAAAAGACTTAGCCCATCGCCAAAGTCCTAAGGTCATCGAGGTGGCCAACTTTTTATGAATGGGCTGTGAAATGCGGATATTTGTTCCTATTTATAAAATTGGCCCCAAAAGACTTAGCCCATCGCCAAAGTCCTAAGGTCATCGAGGTGGCCAACTTTTTATGAATGGGCTGTGAAATGCGGACATTTGTTCCTATTTATAAAATTGGCCCCAAAAGACTTAGCTCATCGCCAAAGTCCTATCGTACCCAAACTGAATTTCTAACTTACGCTTTCTGCCTGCTGGTAATCTGGTCTTTCTCCGTCGCTTCCCTTTTCTTGGGTCCAAATAACATTTTGGTTTTCAAGGGGACGCCGCCCCCTCTGCCTCCTTCCCGAACGTCGGGCTCGACTTTCAGTCCGCTCACGAGACATTTCTTCACATTTTTCAGCCACTTCTTCACCCGCTTCCCCTTCCATGTCTTCTCCTCCTCTTCCTCCTTCAGTCTTTTCTCCTCCCTCTCCTTGTTCTTCATTTGGTACTTCTCCATCAACTTCTTCAGTTTTTCCTCATTCTCCTTCTGCTGATGAATTTTCTCCCGGTAGAGCTCTCGCGCCCTCTCTAGTGCCCTCTCTCGCTCTTCCCGGTTCCTTATTGTCACCACCTCATCCGAGTCGTTGCTGGAAGAGAAAAACAACCAAGACATTTATTTTCCCAAGTTTTTGTTATTGGAAGCAAAAAAATAAAAAATAAACTGTGTCTAAGCCTTGGCTGCTGGGCCCGGCCGTCAAATTGGCCAACCGACATTTTATGAATGGGCTATGCGGATATCCATTCTTTTTAAAAAAAAAATCAGCCACAAAGACTTAGGACCCCCCCCCCCCCCTCTCTCTTTTAATTAACTAGAACTTTGGGCTTCCCATACAATCTAAGACTTACAAAGGAAAAATGTGTACTTACCTCAACTTCACGGAACTCAACTCATCTTCCTCAAACTCCTCAGAGCTTGTTTCCTTTTCCTCCCTCTCCTTGGCTAGCCTCTCCTCTTCCTCCCTCTCCTTGGCTAGCCTCTCCTCTTCCTCCCTCTCCTTGGCTAGCCTCTCCTCTTCCTCCCTCTCCTTGGCTCTCCTCTCCTCTTCCTCCCTCTCCTTGGCTAGCCTCTCCTCTTCCTCCCTCTCCTTGGCTAGCCTCTCCTCTTCCTCCCTCTCCTTGGCTCTCCTCTCCTCTTCCTCCCTCTCCTTGGCTAGCCTCTCCTCTTCCTCCCTCTCCTTGGCTCTCCTCTCCTCTTCCTCCCTCTCCTTGGGTCTCCTCTCCTCTTCCTCCCTCTCCTTGGCTAGCCTGTCCTTCTTATTTCTCTTTTCCTCCTTCTTCTTTTTCTTCTCGTCTATTTCCCTCTGCAGCTTTGCCTCCATCTCCACCCTCATTTCATGGCGTACCAGTGACGCCCAGTAGAGGGGGTCCTCCTTATCATCCGGCACCTTGTACTTCTTCCCTTTGACGATGTTCATAAATCCTCTAATCATCAACATCCTCAGCAGCTTCTTCTCCTCCTTATGCATGGCCTTCACTTTCTTCTTGTTCTCCTCTTCCTTCTTCTGTTGTTCCTTCTTCTCCTTCTCCTTCTTCTGATAGTCCTCTATCAACTTCTTCAGTTTTTCCTCGTTCTCCTTCCGCTCCTGTAATTTCTCCCGGTAGAGCTTCATGGACCTCTCTATCTCTTCCCTGGTGAACTCTCTCTCCATTGGCCTTACCGGCATCTTGTCATGTATGATGTTGCTGTAAGAGAAAATATATAGATTATTCTTCATAAGGTCTAAGCCTTGGCTGCTGATATTTCTTCCTATTTATTAAATTGTCCCCCAAAGACTTAGCCCATCTCCAAAGTCCTATTGTACCCAAACTGAATTTCTAACTTACGCTTTCTGCCTGCCGGTAATCTGGTCTTTCTCCGTCGCTTCCCTTTTCTTGGGTCCAAATAACATTTTGGTTTTCAAGGGGACGCCGCCCCCTCTGCCTCCTTCCCGAACGTCGGGCTCGACTTTCAGTCCGCTCACGAGACATTTCTTCACATTTTTCAGCCACTTCTTCACCCGCTTCCCCTTCCCCTTCCATGTCTTCTTCTCCTCCTCTTCCTCCTTCAGTCTTTTCTCCTCCCTCTCCTTGTTCTTCATTTGGTACTTCTCCATCAACTTCTTCAGTTTTTCCTCATTCTCCTTCTGCTGATGAATTTTCTCCCGGTAGAGCTCTCGCGCCCTCTCTAGTGCCCTCTCTCGCTCTTCCCGGTTCCTTATTGTCACCACCTCATCCGAGTCGTTGCTGGAAGAGAAAAACGAACCAAGACATTTATTTTCCCAAGTTTTTGTTATTGGAAGCAAAAAAATAAAAAATAAACTGTGTCTAAGCCTTGGCTGCTGGGCCGGGCCCTCAAATTGGCCAACCGACATTTTATGAATGGGCTATGCGGATATCCATTCTTTTTTTATAAAGCAGCCCAAAAGACTTAGGACCCCCCCCCCCCCCCTTTTACTTAACTAGAACTTTGGGCTTCCCATACAATCTAAGACTTACAAAGGAAAAATGTGTACTTACCTCAACTTCACGGAACTCAACTCATCTTCCTCAAACTCCTCAGAGCTCCTTTCCTTTTCCTCCCTCTCCTTGGCTAGCCTCTCCTCTTCCTCCCTCTCCTTGGCTAGCCTCTCCTCTTCCTCCCTCTCCTTGGCTAGCTTCTCCTCTTCCTCCCTCTCCTTGGCTAGCCTCTCCTCTTCCTCCCTCTCCTTGGCTAGCCTCTCCTCTTCCTCCCTCTCCTTGGCTAGCCTTTCCTCTTCCTCCCTCTCCTTGGCTCTCCCTTCCTTTTCCCCCCTCTCCTCGCCTCTCCCTTCCCTTTCCCCCCTCTCCTCGCCTCTCCCTTCCCTTTCCTCGGTTCTCCCTTCCTCTTCCTCCCACTGCTTGGATCTCCTTTTCACTTCTTCCAGTTTATGGCTGAAAAGGCTGTTGTAGAATGTCATGTTGACCTCGTTGCCGCTGTAAGAGAAACGAAAAAAAAAAAAAGATTATTTTCTGAAGTTTTTGTCATTGGAAGCAATTAAAGACAATATGGCCGCCGACACAGGGGGGGGGGGGGCATCAGAGCGTTTCCGCCAGCACAGCCGGGTACAGCCATTCACTTCTATGGCCGGCTGTAGGAGTCTCACCTGCCACCCCGCAGGCACAGGAACCCAACGGGAATTTTACGCCTCTGGGACTTCTGAGCCACGAAAGTCCACGTGCACGAGGTCTTTCTGAGCATGGGCGGGGCCGGCCAGGTGCATCCCCAACCAGGTGTACCCACCTTACCCGCCTTACCTGTGTTCTGTCATAGCTCCCCACTTCCTGACATGGAGGAGGCCGCCCCCCTGGCTTACCCGTGACAGTACCCAGCAGCCAATCCCCTGGCCTAGGCACCGTCACATGACTGAGGAAGTGACCTCCTCACTCCTGGGTCATAGTCAAGGCGACCTCAGCCCCAGTGGTTAGGAAGCAAGGAGCTATAAGAGGGAGAGCGGGTACAGCGGGTGGGGGGGGGTTCGGGACACTCTTCTGCATGACAGAGTGGAAAGAATATTCGGGAGGGAAGCCCGGTCATCAAAGTCTCTCTTCCAATCACAGAGCTCTCCAAGAGAACTCCATGGGGCATGGCCAGGTTCCCACACCATGACATGCATTTTATGAAGGGGCTGTAAAAAAAAAAAAGTGAAAACGGTCCCTAGGACCCCCTACCTTCCCCAAAAGTGAGCTTCCAACTTACCTTGTCAGCAGTTGTTGAAGGAGAGTCCTTCCTGTCCTGTCGCTGGTCCTTCTCAACATCTTGAGGCTATTAAGTCTTTTCCTGATGCCAAAGAAAGAGAAGAAAATAAGATTTCAGGTTCCACGACAATCCAGATAAACTCCGCCCCAAAGTAACGACGCGTTTCTATCTACCTGTCTATTGTATTCATATTATATCTATTATCGATCAGAAGACTGAACAGGAAGATACATTGTATATATACAGGAGAGGAGAATGGAAACAAACCAAAGTGTGTGAAAAAAAAAAAAAAAAAGAGAAAAAAATCAAATAAAAATAAAGAATAAGAAATAAAGAAAAAAAAAAGGAAAAAAATAAAAGATGGAGGTTTGCCAGGGTTAGTGTTAGGGTCACGATCGGCATATTTTGGGTGAAGTAAAAATTTTAAAAAAATGTAAAAAAAAAAAAAAAAATGTTTTTAAAATCAGCGTCAGTTATGCTGGGCCATACACTAGACGAAAAATTGGCCCGAAATTCGGTCATTTAGACAGTTCGTTCGTTTTTGTGGCCAGTTAATGGGCACAAATCGGTTGGGACGTTTTTGAGCCGAAAAAAAAAACAAAAAAAGGAAGGACAAGTTTGGAAATTTTGTGCCGAAGGAACGATAAATTGAAAAGGTTAACGTGTTTCCCGTCCAAACTGTTTGCACTTAGGTATATGTGAAAAAAAAAAAAAAAAAAAAAGGAAAAAAAAAAAAAAAAAAGGGGATTCATTTACGTCCAATTATGTTTGAACGAAAAATCGTTCAAACCCGTTTTAGAAAAAAATGATATTTGAGCCGTGAGAGCAAACAATAGTGCCGACGATTTATCGGTCGTTACATGATGGCGCTATTGTTTGCTCTCACGGCTGAAATACATTTTTCAAAAATGGGTTTGAACAATTTTTTCGTATAGTGTACGGCCAGCATTAGTGTCGGCGTCTTTCTGTAGAATGTAAAAAAAAAACAAAACAAAAAATGCGCACTATTGTTTCTGGGCCGTACTCCGGGTACAAACGCCAATTAACACCCACATATGTGGCATCACTACGATCGCCAGGAGCGGGAGAATTTATTTTGGGTTGTTCTTTGGTGGTAAATTATAATAATAGCAGAAAATATATTTATATATATATATATATATTTTTGCAAAAAATAAAAAATAAAACTCAGGAAGGGGGGGGGGGGAATACTTTTTCACAGCACTGTGTCTCTCTATCTTTATTTATTAACATGTAAATATATATAGTTATAAATATATATATATCCATTTTTAAATATGTATATTTTTTGTATATATATATATATATATATATATATATATATATATATATACATATGACAAATATGCAAAAAAAAAAAAAACAGGAAGGGGGCAAATAGTTTCACAGCACTGTGTCTATCCATCTTTATATATATATATATAGATCTATATAAATAAAAATGTAATACATATATATAGATCTCTATCTATCTATCTATCTATCTATCTATCTATCTATCTATCTATCTATCTATCTATCTATCTATCTATCTATCTATCTATATCCATTACGATTTACCACTAAATAAAAAGCCCAATTTGTCCTGAAAACAAAAAAACAACGGCAGTATAATCCAATAATCCACCCGGATACACAAAGTAACCGATGATGATATGTGCAGCTTTACTAACACATGTCAAAGTTGCAAAATTGTGCTCAGACAATTAATATTTGTTTTACCCTTTGCGGTGGTGGTGGAGGTGGGGGGGTGGTGGAGGTGGGGGGGTGGGGGGGGGGTTAATAAATAAAATCATCATTTAAAAACTGCATTTTGAATTTCCTCGGGTTATCTTTTTGTGATATTAAATATTATTTGATGATCTGAATCATGTAAGTGTGACAAATATGCAAAATAAAAAAATCAGGAAGGTGGGGGGGGGGGATACTTTTTCACAGCACTGTGTCTCTCTATCTTTATTTATTAACATGTAAATATATATAGTTATATCCATTTTTAAATATATATATTTTTTGCATATATATATATATATATATATATATATTTATATATATATTTATATATTTATTTAAATATATATATATTTATTTCAGGTACTTATATAGCGCCATCAATTTACGCAGCGCTTTACATTTATATTGTACATTCACATCAGTCCCGACCCTCAAGGAGCTTACAATCTAAGGTCACTAACTCACATTCATACATATAAATATTTTCACAGTGTCTATCTTTATTTGTATATATATATATATGTAATTCTTTTTTATTTATGTAGATCTATATATATATATATATATATATATATATATATATATATATATATATATATATATATATATATATATATATATATATATATATATTTATATATATAAAACATATAAAAATTAAATAAAAGAAAAAAATAATATATATATATATATATATATATATATATATATATATATATATATATGTATATCTATATCTGATCTGACTCATGCAAATGTGACAAATATGCAAAAAAATAAAAAAATAAAAAACAAAGAAATCAGGACGGGGGAAAACTTTTTCACAGCACTGTGTCTCTCTCTATCTTTTTTTATTAACATGTAAATATATACATATATATATATGTAATTCTTTTTTATTTATATAGATATATATAAATATATTTATATATATCAAAAATATAAAAATTAAATAAAAAAATATATAATTATATATATTTTATCTGACTCATGAAAGTGTGACAAATATGCAAAAAATTAAAAAACAAAACTTTTTCACAGCACTGTGTCTATCTTTATTATTATTCATTTACATATATATCCTTTATTTATTGGCGTATAAATGACGAATGCGTGTTATACGCCGATTAGGGTACATCGGGGGGGCACGCTGCGCTTGCCACGCTTTGGGCACGCCCCTCGCTGCGCCCGCCACGCTTCAGGCACTCCCCTCGCTGCGCCCGCCACGCTTCGGGCACGCCCCTCGCTGCGCCCGCCACGCTTCGGGCACGCCCCTCGCTGCGCCCGCCACGCTTCGGGCACGCCCCTCGCTGCGCCCGCCACGCTTCGGGCACGCCCCTCGCTGCGCCCGCCACGCTTCGGGCACGCCCCTCGCTGCGCTCGGCATATTATTCTTCTACCTCTATGTCCACTTGGATGGTGGGGCTTTAATGTGGCCATGGAGTAGAATGTTGTAGTGCGCAGGCGCCGTGTACAGCGGACTCTGGTGTTCAGCTTCGGCGGCTCCCTTGTTGTTCCTACTGCGCCTGCGCAGTAGAGGACAACAAGGTAGCCGCCGAAGCTGAGGACCTCCCTCTACTGCACCTGCGCAGTAGAGGGAGGTCCTTATCCGCCGAGGAGAACGTTCTCGGCAAGACATCCCCGGAAATCCCCGAGCCGTCATCTCTCCTCCACTCGGCTCTCACGTCACACACACGTAGTCCCGCCTCCGCCATTGGTCCCCTGTTCTGTCTATCACAGGAGCTGCTCCAACGGCCGATGGCGGAGGCGGGACTATGTGCGTGCGTGCGTGACGTGAGAGCGCCGAGTGGGCGGGAGATGACGGCTCGGGGATTTCCGGCAGTGTTCGGGCCGCATTGGGAAAAGATGGCGAGGCTCCAGATGAGCTGAACGTGGGGCATTAATCTATAGATATATATTTTGAAAGAAATCTATTTTTTTGTGTATTTATTTATATATATATATGACAAATATGCAAAAAAAAATTCATTATATTATATTATATTTATATATACATTTCTGTGACTGTCACATAATAATAATAATATTTCCATGTGGGGAATTCTCACCTGATCAAATAGAATCCGCAATAATCCGAATCGCAATCAAATCTCCTTTATAAAAATCGCAATAAAAAATATCCAACTTCCAGCAGCTCAGCTCAGCTTAGCTCCTCTCCACTGAATGACTCCTCCTCCCACTGCATCCCCTCCTATGACATCACAGCGTGTTCCAACCAGCCAATCAGCAGCCAGCATCACCTTCCACTGGCCGTTTTTTTTTTTTTTGAATAGAGAAAACTTTATTTACACAACAACAAGCAGCCGCTCTATGGACACATGGCTTGCAGGGATGAGATGGATTATCATTGGATAAACAGTCGACATCGACCGCTGAAATGAACCAATCAGAGTCATTTTTTTTGGTGTTTTGTGCGACATTTCTGCATGTTTGTTTTTTAAACTTAATTTTTATTAACGTATTAAATTTAAATATACAACGGATGTTTCTTTAGGTATTGTTGTCAGATACATAGGAAAAAAAAAAAAACAAAACATTTCTGTACATTTTTTAATGTAGTTTCACCTTTCATGCAAATTTTTTTTTTTTAGGAGGCGGAGTCTGATTGTAAAACAGAAAACAACCAAAATACACTAAAAAAACAAAAAACAAAAAACAAAACGTTTTTTTTTTTTCCCATTGACGTCTATGGGGCCAAAATCGTATTGTCCTGCACCAAATAAAGGTCCTACACCCCCTGCAGTGTCATTTAAAAAAAAAAATAAATAAAAAAAATATTGCTTTTAAGGGTAAATGAGAGATTTGGGGTCTTTTTTGACCCCCAAATCTCTCCATAAAGAGGACCTGTCATTGCTTATTTCTATTACAAGGGATGTTTACATTTCATGTGATAAGAATAGAAATAAAATAAAATAAAAAGTGAAAATAAAAAATAAATAAGATTTTTTTTTTTTTTTAAATTTAAAGCGCCCCCCCCCCCCCCTCCTTCCATTTTTGTGCACAGAAGCAAACCGTATACACAAGTCGCGCCCGCAAATGTAAATGGCGTTCACACCACACACGTGAGGTATCGCCGCGATCGTTAGAGAGAGAGCAATAATTCTAGCGCCAGGCCTCCTCTGTAACTCTAAACTGGTAAACTGTAAAAATGTTTTTAAGCGTCGCCTATGGCGATTTTTGAATACGGTAGTTTGTCGCCATTCCACGAGCGTGCGCAACAATGACACGGGATCCCGGGTGACCCCAGTACGACGCGGGACCCAGGGTGACCCCAGTACAATGACACGGGACCCTGGGTGACCCCAGTACAATGATACAAGATCCAGGTGTGACCCCAGTACAATAACACGGGATCCAGGGGTGACCCCAGTACAATAACACGGGATCCAGGGGTGACCCCAGTACAATGACACAGGATCCCCGGTGACCCCAGTACAATAACACGGGATCCAGGGGTGACCCCAGTACAATGACACGGGATCCAGGGGTGACCCCAGTACAATGATACAGGATCCCCGGTGACCCCAGTACAATAACATGGGATCCAGGGGTGACCCCAGTACAATGATACAGGATCCCCGGTGATCCCAGTACAATAACATGGGATCCAGGGGTGACCCCAGTACAATGACACAGGATCCCCGGTGACCCCAGTACAATGACACGGGATCCAGGGGTGACCCCAGTACAATAACACGGGATCCAGGGGTGACCCCAGTACAATAACACGGGATCCAGGGGTGACCCCAGTACAATAACACGGGATCCCCGGTGACCCCAGTACAATGATACAGGATCCCCGGTGACCCCAGTACAATGATACAGGATCCCTGGTGACCCCAGTACAATAACATGGGATCCAGGGGTGACCCCAGTACAATGATACAGGATCCAGGGGTGACTCCAGTACAATGACACGGGATCCCTGGTGACCCCAGTACAATGACACGGGATCCCTGGTGACCCCAGTACAATGACACAGGATTCGGGGGTGACCCCAGTACAATGATACAGGATCCCAGGTGACCTCAGTACAATGATACAGGATCCCCGGTGTCCCCAGTACAATAACACTGGACCCAGGGGTGACCCCAGTACAATGATACAGGATCCCCGGTGACCCCAGTACAATGACACGGGATCCCCAGTGACCCCAGTACAATGATACAAGATCCAGGTGTGACCCCAGTACAATGATACAGGATCCCCGGTGACCCCAGTACAATGACACGGGACCCTGGGTGACCCCAGTACAATGATACATTATCCCCGGTGACCCCAGTACAATGACACGGGATCCCCAGTGACCCCAGTACAATGATACAAGATCCAGGTGTGACCCCAGTACAATGATACAGGATCCCCGGTGACCCCAGTACAATGATACAGGATCCCCGGTGACCCCAGTACAATCATACAGGATCCCCGGTGACCCCAGTACAATGATACAGGATCCCCGGTGACCCCAGTACAATCATACAGGATCCCCGGTGACCCCAGTACAATGATACAGGATCCCCGGTGTCCCCAGTACAATGATACAGGATCCCCGGTGACCCCAGTACAATCATACAGGATCCCCGGTGACCCCAGTACAATGATACAGGATCCCCAGTGACCCCAGTACAATGATACAAGATCCAGGTGTGACCCCAGTACAATGATACAGGATCCCCGGTGACCCCAGTACAATGATACAGGATCCCCGGTGTCCCCAGTACAATGATACAGGATCCCCGGTGACCCCAGTACAATCATACAGGATCCCTGGTGACCCCAGTACAATGATACAGGATCCCCGGTGTCCCCAGTACAATGATACAGGATCCCCGGTGACCCCAGTACAATCATACAGGATCCCCGGTGACCCCAGTACAATGATACAGGATCCCCGGTGTCCCCAGTACAATGATACAGGATCCCCAGTGACCCCAGTACAATGATACAGGATCCCCGGTGACCCCAGTACAATGACACAGGATCCCCAGTGACCCCAGTACAATGATACAGGATCCCCAGTGACCCCAGTACAATGACACGGGATCCCCGGTGACCCCAGTACAATGACACGGGATCCCCAGTGACCCCAGTTCAATGACACGGGATCCCTGGTGTCCCCAGTACAATGACACAGGATCCCCGGTGACCCCAGTACAATGATACAGGATCCCCAGTGACCCCAGTACAATGACACGGGATCCAGGGGTGACCCCAGTACAATAACATGGGATTCGGGGGTGACCCCAGTATGACACAGGATCCCAGGGTGACCTTTGAATTGGGACCCCAATATTACCTCACTGTGATGACCAAGGGTTCAATCTCTTTGATGATGAGGATCCTAGGATGATCTGAACATGATGACCTCACTATAATAATACAGGATGCCAGGGGAACTTCAGTACGATGACAATACTGGGGTGATCTCACTACAATGATACAAAATCCTGGATTGACCTATGACACGGGACCCCAAAATGACCTCACAGAGGATCCCACGGTGACCTCAATATGACATGGGGTCTCAGGGTCACCACTACATTGACATGAGTCCCAGGGGTGACCTATGATAGAAATGGAATTCCAGGGCGACCTCCCCACTGTGACACATAATCCCGGGGTGACTTCACCAGGAGAACATAGGACCCCAGGATGACCCCGCTCTAATCACATAGGACCCCAGGGTGACCCCGCTCTGATCACATAGGACCCCAGGATGACCCCGCTCTGATCACATAGGACCCCAGGATGACCCCGCTCTGATCACATAAGACCCCAGGATGGCCCCGCTCTGATCACATAGGACCCCAGGATGACCCCGCTCTGATCACATAGGACCCCAGGGTGACCCCGCTCTGATCACATAGGACCCCAGGATGACCCCGCTCTGATCACATAGGACCCCAGGATGACCCCGCTCTGATCACATAAGACCCCAGGATGACCCCGCTCTGATCACATAGGACCCCAGGATGACCTCACTCTGATCACATAGGACCCCAGGGTGACCTCGCTCTGATCACATAGGACCCCAGGATGACCCCGCTCTGATCACATAGGACCCCAGGATGGCCTCACTCTGATCACCTAGAGCCCCAGGGTGACCCCGCTCTGATGACATAGGACCCCATGTACAATGACACAGGACCCCGGATTGACCTTCCTTTGATCACATAGGACCACGAGGTGACCCCAGTACAATGACACAGGACGCCAGGGTGACCCCACTCTGATCACATAGGAACCCAGGGTGACCCCACTCTGATCACATAGGAACCCAGGGTGACCCCAGTACAATGACACAGGATCCCGGGGTGACCCCTAGTACAAGGACATAGGACCCCAGGGTGACTCCGTTCTGATCACATAGGACCCCAGGGTGACCCCACTCTGATCACATAGGAACCCAGGGTGACCCCACTCTGATCACATAGGACCCCAGGGTGACCCCACTCTGATCACATAGGAACCCAGGGTGACCCCACTCTGATCACATAGGAACCCAGGGTGACCCCACTCTGATCACATAGGACCCCGGGGTGACCCCAGTACAATGACACAGGATCCCGGGGTGACCCCTAGTACAAGGACATAGGACCCCAGGGTGACCCCGTTCTGATCACATAGGACCCCAGGGTGACCCCGCTCCGATCACATAGGACCCCAGGGTGACCCCGCTCTGATCACATAGGACCCCAGGGTGACTCCGCTCTGATCACATAGGACCCTAGGGTGACCCCGTTCTGATCACATAGGACCCCGGGGTGACCCCAGTACAATGACACAGGATCCCGGGGTGACCCCTAGTACAAGGACATAGGACCCCAGGGTGACAACGTTCTGATCACATAGGACCCCAGGGTGACCCCACTCTGATCACATAGGACCCTAGGATGACCCCAGTACAATGACACAGGACCCCGGGGTGACCCCACTCTGATCCCATAGGACCCCAGGGTGACCTCGCTCTGATCACATAGGACCCCGGGGTGACCCCAGTACAATGACACAGGACCCCGGGGTGACCCTTAGTACAAGGACATAGGACCCCAGGGTGACCTCACTCTGATGACATAGGACCCTAGGATGACCCCGTTCTGATCCCATGGGACCGCAGGGTGACCCCGCTCTGATCACTTAGGACCCCAGGGTGACCCCAGTACAAGGACATAGAACCCCAGGGTGACCTTGCTCTGATGACAAAGGACCCCAGGGTGACCCCGCTCTGATCACATAGGACCCCAGGGTGACCCCGCTCTGATCACATAGGACCCCAGGGTGACCCCGCTCTGATCACATAGGACCCCAGGATGACCCCGCTCTGATCACATAGGACCCCAGGGTGACCCCACTCTGATCCCATAGGACCCCAGGGTGACCCCGCTCTGATCACATAGGACCCCGGGGTGACCCCAGTACAATGACACAGGATCCCGGGGTGACCCCTAGTACAAGGACATAGGACCCCAGGGTGACCCCAGTACAAGGACATAGGACCCCAGGGTGACCCCGTTCTGATCACATAGGACCCCAGGGTGACCCCGCTCTGATCACATAGGACCCCAGGTTGACCCCGCTCTGATCACATAGGACCCCGGGGTGACCCCAGTACAATGACACAGGATCCCGGGGTGACCCCTAGTACAAGGACATAGGACCCCAGGGTGACCCCGCTCTGATCACATAGGACTCCAGGGTGGCTCCGCTCTGATCACATAGGACCCCAGGGTGACCCCGCTCTGATCACATAGGACCCCAGGGTGACCCCAGTACAATGACACAGGATCCCGGGGTGACCCCTAGTACAAGGACATAGGACCCCAGGGTGACCCCGTTCTGATCACATAGGACCCCAGGGTGACCCCTAGTACAAGGACATAGGACCCCAGGGTGACCCCGTTCTGATCACATAGGACCCCAGGGTGACCCCGCTCTGATCACATAGGACCCCAGGGTGACCCCACTCTGATCCCATAGGACCCCAGGGTGACCTCGCTCTGATCACATAGGACCCCGGGGTGACCCCAGTACAATGACACAGGACCCCGGGGTGACCCCTAGTACAAGGACATAGGACCCCAGGGTGACCCCACTCTGATCACATAGGACCCCAGGGTGACCTCACTCTGATGACATAGGACCCTAGGATGACCCCGTTCTGATCCCATGGGACCGCAGGGTGACCTCGCTCTGATCACTTAGGACCCCAGGGTGACCCCAGTACAAGGACATAGAACCCCAGGGTGACCTCGCTCTGATGACAAAGGACCCCAGGGTGACCCCGCTCTGATCACATAGGACCCCAGGGTGACCCCGCTCTGATCACATAGGACCCCAGGGTGACCCCAGTACAATGACACAGGATCCCGGGGTGACCCCTAGTACAAGGACATAGGACCCCAGGGTGACCCCGTTCTGATCACATAGGACCCCAGGGTGACCCCGCTCTGATCACATAGGACCCCAGGGTGACCCCACTCTGATCCCATAGGACCCCAGGGTGACCCCGTTCTGATCACATAGGACCCCGGGGTGACCCCAGTACAATGACACAGGATCCCGGGGTGACTCCTAGTACAAGGACATAGGACCCCAGGGTGACCCCGTTCTGATCACATAGGACCCCAGGGTGACCCCTAGTACAAGGACATAGGACCCCAGGGTGACCCCACTCTGATGACATAGGACCCCGGGGTGACCCCTAGTACAAGGACATAGGACTCCAGGGTGACCTCGTTCTGATGACATAGGACCCTAGGATGACCCCAGTACAATGACACAGGATCCCGGGGTGACCCCGCTCTGATCACATAGAACCCCAGGGTGACCTCATTCTGATGATACAGGACCCCAGGGTGACCCCGGTCTGATCACATAGGACCCCAGGGTGACCCCGCTCTGATCACATAGGACCCCAGGGTGACCTCATTCTGATGATACAGGACCCCAGGGTGACTCCGCTCTGATCACATAGGACCCCAGGGTGACCCCGCTCTGATCACATAGGACCCCAGGGTGACCCCGCTCTGATCACATAGGACCCCGGGGTGACCCCAGTACAATGACACAGGATCCCGGGGTGACCCCTAGTACAAGGACATAGGACCCCAGGGTGACCCCGTTCTGATCACATAGGACCCCAGGGTGACCCCGCTCTGATCACATAGGACCCCAGGTTGACCCCGCTCTGATCACATAGGACCCCGGGGTGACCCCAGTACAATGACACAGGATCCCGGGGTGACCCCTAGTACAAGGACATAGGACCCCAGGGTGACCCCGTTCTGATCACATAGGACCCCAGGGTGACCCCTAGTACAAGGACATAGGACCCCAGGGTGACCCCGTTCTGATCACATAGGACCCCAGGGTGACCCCGCTCTGATCACATAGGACCCCAGGGTGACCCCACTCTGATCCCATAGGACCCCAGGGTGACCTCGCTCTGATCACATAGGACCCCAGGTTGACCCCGCTCTGATCACATAGGACCCCGGGGTGACCCCAGTACAATGACACAGGATCCCGGGGTGACCCCTAGTACAAGGACATAGGACCCCAGGGTGACCTCGCTCTGATCACATAGGACCCCGGGGTGACCTCGTTCTGATGACATAGGACCCCAGGATGACCCCAGTACAAGGACATAGGACCCCAGGGTGACCTCGCTCTGATGATACAGGACCCTGGGGCCCTATGTCCTTGTACTAGGGGTCACCCTGGGGTCCTATGTGATCAGAGCGAGGTCACCCTGGGGTCCTATGTCCTTGTACTAGGGGTCACCCTGGGGTCCTATGTGATCAGAGTGGGGTCACCCTGGGGTCCTATGTCCTTGTACTAGGGGTCACCCCGGGATCCTGTGTCATTGTACTGGGGTCACCCCGGGGTCCTATGTGATCAGAGCGGGGTCAACCTGGGGTCCTATGTGATCAGAGCGATCAGGGTGACTCCGCTCTGATCACATAGGACCCCAGGGTGACCCCGCTCTGATCACATAGGACCCCAGGGTGACCCCACTCTGATCACATAGGACCCCAGGGTGACCCCAGTACAAGGACATAGGACCCCAGGGTGACCTCACTCTGATCACATAGGACCCTAGGGTGACCCCGTTCTGATCACATGGGACCGCAGGGTGACCTCGCTCTGATCACATAGGACCCCAGGGTGACCTCGCTCTGATCACATAGGACCCTAGGATGACCCCAGTACAATGACACAGGACCCCGGGGTGACCTTGCTCTGATGCCATAGGACCCAGGGGTGACCCCAGTACAATGACACAGGACCCCGGGGTGACTTCGTTCTGATGACATAGGACCCCAGGGTGACCCCACTCTGATCACATAGGACCCCAGGGTGACCTCGCTCTGATCACATAGGACCCCAGGGTGACCTCGCTCTGATCACATAGGACCCTAGGGTGACCCCGTTCTGATCACATGGGACCGCAGGGTGACCCCATTCTGATCACATAGGACCCCAGGGTGACTCCGCTCTGATCACATAGGACCCCAGGGTGACCCCGCTCTGATCACATAGGACCCCAGGGTGACCCCAGTACAATGACACAGGATCCCGGGGTGACCCCTAGTACAAGGACATAGGACCCCAGGGTGACCTCGCTCTGATCACATAGGACCCCGGGGTGACCCCTAGTACAAGGACATAGGACTCCAGGGTGACCTCGTTCTGATCACATAGGACCCCAGGATGACCCCAGTACAATGACATAGGACCCCGGGGTGACTTCGTTCTGATGACATAGGACCCCAGGGTGACCCCGCTCTGATCACATAGGACCCCAGGATGACCCCAGTACAATGACACAGGATCCCGGGGTGACCCCTAGTACAAGGACATAGGACCCCAGGGTGACCTCACTCTGATGACATAGGACCCCGGGGTGACCCCGTTCTGATCACATGGGACCGCAGGGTGACCCCGCTCTGATCACATGGGACCGCAGGGTGACCTCGCTCTGATAACATAGGACCCTAGGATGACCCCAGTACAATGACACAGGATCCCGGGGTGACCCCTAGTACAAGGACATAGGACCCCAGGGTGACCTCACTCTGATGACATAGGACCCCGGGGTGACCCCGTTCTGATCACATGGGACCGCAGGGTGACCCCGTTCTGATCACATGGGACCGCAGGGTGACCTCGCTCTGATAACATAGGACCCTAGGATGACCCCAGTACAATGACACAGGATCCCGGGGTGACCCCTAGTACAAGGACATAGGACCCCAGGGTGACCCCGTTCTGATCACATAGGACCCCAGGGTGACCCCGCTCTAATGACATAGGAACCCAGGGTGAACCGGCTCTGATCACTTAGGACCCCAGGGTGACCCCAGTACAAGGACATAGGACCCCAGGGTGACCTCATTCTGATCACATAGGACCCTAGGATGACCTCATTCTGATGATACAGGACCCCAGGGTGACTCCGCTCTGATCACATAGGACCCCAGGTGAACCCGCTCTGATCACATAGGATCCCGGGGGGACCCCAGTACAATGACACAGGACCCCAGGTTGACTCCGCTCTGATCACATAGGACCCCGGGGTGACCCCAGTACAATGACATAGGACCCCAGGGTGACTTTGCTCTGATGACATAGGACCCCAGGGTGACCTCAGTACCTCAACATGGGATTCTAGGCTGATATCATTACCATTGGTCAATTTTCTGCAGTCCAGCCCCCCCCAGAATGGCGAATGTTCCATGTATTGGGTACACAGTGTAACAGAGAGGATGGAAGTTCACACTTCACTGGCTGCATGCTTGTTCCATGTCCGAGCACCTGATAAACCAGAGCTAATGAGTGCCAACATCCCAACCTGAGATGTTCTTGGCCTTTAACCATGCTGATGATGACACCGAGCTTCATACAATATACAACAGGAAAGAGCAGCAGAAGACTGGCGAGGTCATCTCTTTGCTTCCTCCTCGTCTCT
Source organism: Aquarana catesbeiana (assembly GCF_042186555.1). Lineage (NCBI taxonomy): Eukaryota > Metazoa > Chordata > Amphibia > Anura > Ranidae > Aquarana > Aquarana catesbeiana. The sequence goes on along the minus strand of NC_133336.1, from coordinate 216,048,128 downwards.
TCATTTCTCCACCCCCCCTCTTCTTTTCCCTCCTCCCCCACTCCTTACTCACCCCGCCAATCACTTCTCCCGAACCCTCTTCTTCTTCTGCCACACCCCCACCCCTCTGCTCTTCCTTTCTCCACCCCCAACCCCTCTCCTCTTCCTTTCACCACCCCCAACCCCTCTCCTCTTCCTTTCTCCACCCCCAACCCCCACCCCTCTGCTCTTCCTTTCTCCACCCCCAACCCCTCTCCTCTTCCTTTCTCCACCCCCAACCCCTCTCCTCTTCCTTCTCCCCGACTCATTACTCACCCCGCCAATCATTTCTCCTGCCTCACCTCTTCTCCTGCCACCCCCCCCCCACCGCTCTTCCTTTCTCCCATCCCCCCCCCCCCCTCTTCCTTTCTACCTCCTCCTCTTCCTTCCCACCCCCCCACACCTCTCTCCTCTCCCCCCCCCCCAAACCCCTCTCCGCTTCCTTTCTACCTCCCCCTCTCATCATCATCTCTCCCTCTTCCTTCCCACCCCCCATCACCTCTCCCCCCCCCCCATCTCTCCTTCTTCCTTCCCACCTTCCTTTCCTCCTCTTCTCTTTCTTCTCCAACCCCTTTCTCTTGTGTCTTCCTTTCTCCCACCCCTCTTCCATTCCTTTTCTCCTCCATAATCCCCTCAACCTCCTATTTCTCTCCTCCTCATTTTTCCGGCCTCCTCTGTAGGAAGGTTATTGGCTGCGTTGCTCTGTCTGCTCCGCTCTCAGGCCGGTGACGGCGCCATTGCCGGAGGGAAGGTTTAATGACGCACGCCCCCGATTCAGGACAATCACCCGACCCAGTAAAACATGACCACAAAACACGTGTAAAGAAATACTAACTTTAATAATGAGCGCTTGTAACTCTCCTTTGGTATAATCAAGGCAAAAAAATGTATCTTTAAAATCATATGAAAAAAAAAAAAAGAGTCATGTACAAGGAAGTGACGCAGCAATACGAGACGCAGATGATATGTTGCTGCAGGTGGCGAGACTTTGGTATCAGAATATAAAGTGTGCATGCAATAAGGGGGGGGGGGGGTCTATGTACATGTGTGGGGGGATGGGGGGATAAACATGTGCATTTCTCTGTGCGCCCCGTCCTTTCCGCCAGCAAAAGCCGCTTTCCCATTGGTCTGGCTGTGTGGTCGCATGACTACCTTCCTTTCCAAGCCTCTTCCTCCTCTCGGATGTGAGGATCGATCTTCGGGTCTGAGATACAATGCACAGGACTGAACCGGCTACAGACAGCAGAACAACCTACCCAACCTGACCCTTTACCAACCATAGTTATGGAAGGAAATAAGCATCACTGGAACCCAGGAGGGCCAAAGGCTACAACCCAACATCATAAGACCCAACAACAAAGACCCAACATCATAAGCTTGGACATCAGCCATGACCCCACGTTGCCGAAGGATGTCCACTGACCACAGACACCCCCCGGTCTAATGTCTACAGCAGCTTTTCTAAACAGTCTTACTTCAGAGGAACTCCTCAAATAATACGGAGGTCCTGGGAACCCCTGCTAGAACCAATTGGGGTTCAGTTAAAAAATATGCCCTGGCTAATGGTGGCCGGTGGGAAGAATGTCCCTCTTACAGTGGTGTTGAGAATGCCAACCTGTCATATAGCCGGCTCTGCCAAGTGGTGTTGGCCCCAAAACTGTACCGGCACCATCAAATGGGAGGTTAATCAGCCAAACCTCCAGTAACCTCTTGAGGAACTCTGGTTGAGAATAACTGGTCTACAAATGAAAGCAGGCCATCCCCCACCTACCCTCAGGGAACCGTACAGAGTAACCAAGGCTGATCCTCCACCTCTCCATCATTTCAACCCATCCCAGTCTGAGATCCCTTTCCCATTACTGAGCCGCCTTCTGCTCTCTGTCCTATCCCAGGGAACCTCAATGCCTGTACCAGATCTTTTAGAACTTCTGCTCTATCCAGCCTGGAGACCCAACTGGGGTCACCAATGTGCTTCTTCAGTAAGGAAAGCAGCACTGTATAGGATGTGGCCAGAACCAAACAGAATTCACTTTACTGTATCCACTGGAAATGGGACTGGTACTCACTGTCGGCTGCAGGGCGATCACCAATATGAACTGGGAAGACCTGGGCTAAATGGAGAGGCTTCCAGGATTTACCACATCCAGACTTATTCTACCGCTAGCTTTTAATAGTAGAAAAATCTTCCAAATCAAGCCAAAAAATGAAGCAGAAAGCAAGGGGAGATCCGTTCTCCTGAGGACGGCAAAGCGAAACTGGTGAAGTGGGGGTGGTTATGGCCTCTAGGGGGTTGGCCTTCGGTTTTCAATGTGCCTAGTGTCCATTTCTCCTATAGGTGGCAATATAAGCCCAATGTCTCTTACTATCAATCTGTATCCCTCAATGGACGATGGAGAAATTCTGATTGGCTACGATGGGTTGTAGTTCTGTACGCAACATCGCCTCGTACACAGCACAACGGCACTTAATGCCCAGCCGCTGGAAATCGCACCCTGCCGTGTTGTGTCTGGAACACCCTCCAAGCCGAAACCCCTTAAACATCGACTGGATGGACTTGTGTCTTTTTTCAACCTGACTAACTATGTAACTATGAAAGTCTAGGAAGCTCTAAAAATCTAAACCATAGATGGCTAGGGGTGCAAACCCTTCTGATGCCAAGCCTGATATTCGGTCTTCCACCCTAGAAGCGGGTGCAAGATGCCAGCCGGGGCTCATTTTCTGGTCCGTGCAAGAAGGAAGTCACCTGCCCTCAATATTAATCCAGACATAGTCCCCACTGATGCGTTTCACCCACAGACCTTGGCTTAATTGTAGATAAAGCCAACGTTAGTAGGTGAAAAGCATCAGTGTAGGAGTTCTCTCTGGTTGAGAATTAACTGGTCTACAGATCAGAGCAGGCCATCCTGGCCTACCCTCAGGGAACAGTTCGGAGTAACCATGGATGATCCTTCACCTCTCTACCATTTCAACCCATCTCAGTCTGAGATCCCTTTCCCTGTAGTTGGCAGTACCTAGGCAGTAAGTGCAGTTGTGCTGTGTAGGAGGGATGTGAAACGCATCAGCGTAGGAGGTCCCGGGGAAGGTACTCTCTTGTCTACATCAATATTGTCAGCCTGTTTTATAAAATCTAATGAGAGCGCCAACTAAAGTCCGAGAGTACAAAAAACGTTATTAGTATTGGTTCATAAACAACAACATAGAACGACCAACGCGTTTCGGGAGCTCAAGTGCCTTCCTCCTCTTTAGGGCTACAAAATATACACGAATTTCTATACCGGAAGGGATACATCCCAGCTTTACACAAACCAATAAAGTAGTTCAGCTACATTGAGATCGGTGTTATAGTGCTGAAAAAGTGGGAAGTCTTTGAGCCGACGAAACGCGTTGGTATTCTATAGTCATTTGTGAACCAATACTAAACAGTTTCTATAGCCAGATTGTTTGTCTGGTACTCTCACTAGACTTCATGGATGGGAACCTTCAAATCTGGGCACCCCCAAGTGTGTAGGACACCCGTTTCTGGAGAGCCATTACATCTTATTGTGATCTGACCAATCTTCTGGTGATTTGAACCCAGCACCTCGTTTCTATTGGTTACAGTTCTTCGTTGGATCCAAGCTGTGTTCTCACTCTTGTCATTGGGAGGGAGGGGTGAGGCGAGGCGGGATGGTTAAGGTGTGGTCATCCAAAGAACAAAGTCATCAATGGCCGACACTTTCCTCCCTTTCCTTTAAGGCAAAGGGTAGAAAGAATTCACGCCTCTATTAGGGGAAGATGGAGTTCAGATTCTGGGGCAGCAATGATTCGCAGGTTGGTGACAACCTCGCTAAGTCCTTTCCACTGGAGGACAGGAGGCGGGGACCGGTGGATGAGACGCACTCTGCGAATAAATGGGGTTCACGGGGGAACAAGGAATTCCAGCATGCAGCAGCTCCGGCTACAATCATTATTGCCGTTCGGTCAAGAACCCATCTTCGCTGAAATCCCACACAACGGGGATACAAGTCTATATAACAACATGTGCCTGAGAAGGGGTTGCCCTTGAGGTCACCCCTCCCCCACCTCAGAATCGGGATGCATTGTACAAAATCAAAGACGAAAAAAAAAAAAAGAAGGTTTCTAGAAGGCACAAATCAGTATTGTAGAGCGGCCGCCACAGATCGTCGTGTGCTATCAGAAGAGGAGCCCGTTTTGTGCTGGGAGGGGGTCGGGGGTCGGGGGGAGAGGAGGACAATCCGCTCGCCCGCCATCTTGATGAGTACAGTTCGCTCCCTTGCGTGTGATTAAGGGGGTATTCCGGGTCTCACTTGTGCATTAGGATCCCTAAAGATTCCCTGAAAGTGACGGAAGGGAGCCACGGCAACGGGTCCGTAATGAGATACAGTATAAGGATGGACGACAAACCCTCCCCCCCCCACCCCGTGATCGGAGATTCTAAAGAAGGAACGTGGCTGCCTGTGGCCAACGGGCAGATGGGTCTCACTGTCTCCGCTCCACTGGTTGTTGAAGACACAGCTCGCTCCCGGCGGAGATTATCGGTAAGTGATTGTCCATGTGGTAGCTGATGAGGTGGCTCACGCTCTCGAAACGGTGGTCTTTAGTCCGAACCTGGCAAGAAGAGAAGACCAGTTAAGCAGGATTTCCATCATTCACCATTCCATGGGCCCCCCAACACAAAACATAGGAGGAAACTCACCACTCCTTCCGGATCCACCAGCAGAAGGTGTTTAGGCTGCCCGTTCTGGAGGCCGGTCAGGACGTACTGCCCCGGGGTGGTGGTGCTCTCTCTTACGAGGAAGTCCCCATTGACCCGTAGAAGCCTCTCGGCCTCCTTCCGGGTCATCTTCCCGTGATACCACGGCTCCCGCTTCAATTGCTCCTCCATGCTGATGAGGGCTTGACCGGGGGGAAGAGCTTCTTCAAACGGCTCTGTGGACAGGAAGGATATTGAGAAAATATACTAAAAAACTGTGTATTCCCCTCCCCATCATCCCCCTGCACAGCACTGCTCCTTTTTAGTGTTGAGGCAAGACCAGAGAATTTCAACCTTACCCCTCAAGTCAACAGAGCTCAGGGTGTCATGACTTGGTTTAAAGGAAGGGGGTACAAACCTTGAAACACATAAAGCCAGATAGTTTACCTCTGAGGAAGGTGCACAACCCTCGAAACACGCAAGCCAGCTAGTCTGCCTCTGAAGAAGGGGATATAGGTCTCGAAACGTGTAAGCCAGCTAGTTTGCCTCTGAATAAGGGGGTACAAGCCTCGAAATACATAAGCCAGCTAATTTGCCTCTGATGCAGGGAATATAACCCTCAAAACACGTAAGCCAGCTAGTTTAGCTCTGAGGAAGGAGGTACAACCCTCGAAACATATAAGCCAGCTAGTTTAGCTCTGAGGAAGAGGGTACACCTTTCAAAACATGTAAGCCAACTAGCGTGGCTCTGAGAAATGGGGGACAACCTTAAAAATGTTTAAGCCAGCTAGTTTGGCTCTGAGGAAGGGGATGCAACCCTCAAAACAGGCAAGCCAGCTAGCATGGCTCTAAGGAAGGGGGTACAACTCTCGAAACACGTAAGCCAACTGGCGTGGCTCTGAGAAATGGGGTACACTCAAAATGTGTAAGCCAGCTAGTTTGGCTCTGAGGAAGAGGGTACAACCCTCGAAACGTGTAAGCCAGCTAGTTTGCCTCTGAGGAAGCAAGCTAGGATCCAGGTGATGTCCTTCCAAGCTGAAGAGCAGATGTAGTGGATCGAACGATTTTGATGCTGATGCCGATGGGCTTTGATTATCACAGCGTTTGGAGTACAATTATGTTGGAGTATCAATAAATGTGTTAGTAGGGGTAATGCGCTAGGCTGGTGTGCCCTCTGTTTTTTAAGGGTGACATGGGCCTGCCCCTTTATAGGGTGTCAACATTCTGATATAGGATCATAGTACTGGTGTGACCCCTCCCTATAGTAGTTAGAACACTGGCACTGACCCCCCCCCCCATAACGCTATGAGTGCTGGTACTCACACCCCCCTCCCATAGTACTATGGGTACCTCTATGAATAAGTTCCTCTGGTGGAATGAAACGCATTAGCATTACTATGACGCCAGGTGGACTTTGTGACTGCATCCATTTGGTTTCAATAAAATATTGGCTTTTATGGTGAGCGTCTGCCTTCCTTTTTTTGGAGGATCTATGTGTTGTATGAGTACCAATGCTGACCCCTCCTATAATACTAGATGTATTGGGGCTGACCCGTCCCACTCCTATAGCACTACAAGTACCAACACTGACCACTCCCACACCTATAATACTGGCCCCTACACCCTATACTATAACTACTACAAGTACTGACCCTTCGAGTACTGGTACTGACCCACATCCTGTACTATAAGTACCGGTATTTACCCCTCTTCCTGTACACCCAGTACTGACTTCAATCAGACACCCCTTAGATATTTGTTTAGGACCGGCCCACCTTATGACAGACATTCCTGAGCTTTAGGACATGATGACCCCCATAAAGCAAGTTGCAGACTCACTCATGTCAAAGATGTCCCTCTGTCCATTGATGGTCCCTCGCAGAGGCTGACGGGACTTCTCCAGGTTCTGGACGTTGACGTACGAGGGGTCATCGAAGAGGTCGGGGCGGTTCAGCGGCTTGGCGCCGGGTACAGGGAAGCGCTCCTTACCTGAATGAAAAGGGAAAAAATGGATGAAGCCCGAACCTGAACCCATGGGATGGGAGGTGGGACACGGTGACCAGGATGAGAGATCAGATATAGATCAGGGATTAGGTGGGACACGGTGACCAGGATGAGGAGGAGAGATCAGATATAGATCAGGGATTAGGTGGGACACGGTGACCAGGATGAGAGGAGAGATCAGATATAGATCAGGGATTAGGTGGGACACGGTGACCAGGATGAGAGATCAGATATAGATCAGGGATTAGGTGGGACACGGTGACCAGGATGAGGGGGAGAGATCAGATATAGATCAGGGATTAGGTGGAACACGGTGACCAGGATGAGAGATCAGATATAGATCAGGGATTAGGTGGGACACGGTGACCAGGATGAGCAGGAGAGATCAGATATAGATCACGGATTAGGTGGGACACGGTGACCAGGATGAGGAGGAGAGATCAGATATAGATCAGGGATTAGGTGGGACACGGTGACCAGGATGAGGAGGAGAGATCAGATATAGATCAGGGATTAGGTGGGACACGGTGACCAGGATGAGAGGAGAGATCAGATATAGATCAGGGATTAGGTGGGACACGGTGACCAGGATGAGAGGAGAGATCAGATATAGATCAGGGATTAGGTGGGACACGGTGACCAGGATGAGGGAGAGATCAGATATAGATCAGGGATTAGGTGGGACACGGTGACCAGGATGAGAGGAGAGATCAGATATAGATCAGGGATTAGGTGGGACACGGTGACCAGGATGAGAGGAGAGATCAGATATAGATCAGGGATTAGGTGGGACACGGTGACCAGGATGAGGGAGAGATCAGATATAGATCAGGGATTAGGTGGGACACGGTGACCAGGAGGAGGAGAGATCAGATATAGATCAGGGATTAGGTGGGACACGGTGACCAGGATGAAGAGGAGAGATCAGATATAGATCAGGGATTAGGTGGGACACGGTGACCAGGATGAGGGAGAGATCAGATATAGATCAGGGATTAGGTGGGACACGGTGACCAGGATGAGGAGGAGAGATCAGATATAGATCAGGGATTAGGTGGGACACGGTGACCAGGATGAGGAGGAGAGATCAGATATTAGGTGGGACACGGTGACCAGGATGAGAGATCAGATATAGATCAGGGATTAGGTGGGACAAGGTGACCAGGATGAGGGAGAGATCAGATATAGATCAGGGATTAGGTGGGACACGGTGACCAGGATGAGGGGAGAGATCAGATATAGATCAGGGATTAGGTGGGACACGGTGACCAGGAGGAGAGATCAGATATAGATCAGGGATTAGGTGGGACACGGTGACCAGGATGAGGAGGAGAGATCAGATATAGATCAGGGATTAGGTGGGACACGGTGACCAGGATGAGGAGGAGAGATCAGATATAGATCAGGGATTAGGTGGGACACGGTAACCAGGATGAGGGAGAGATCAGATATAGATCAGGGATTAGGTGGGACACGGTGACCAGGATGAGAGATCAGATATAGATCAGGGATTAGGTGGGACACGGTGACCAGGATGAGAGGAGAGATCAGATATAGATCAGGGATTAGGTGGGACACGGTGACCAGGATGAGGGAGAGATCAGATATAGATCAGGGATTAGGTGGGACACGGTGACCAGGATGAGAGGAGAGATCAGATATAGATCAGGGATTAGGTGGGACACGGTGACCAGGATGAGGAGGAGAGATCAGATATAGATCAGGGATTAGGTGGGACACGGTGACCAGGAGGAGGAGAGATCAGATATAGATCAGGGATTAGGTGGGACACGGTGACCAGGATGAAGAGGAGAGATCAGATATAGATCAGGGATTAGGTGGGACACGGTGACCAGGAGGAGGAGAGATCAGATATAGATCAGGGATTAGGTGGGACACGGTGACCAGGAGGAGGAGAGATCAGATATAGATCAGGGATTAGGTGGGACACGGTGACCAGGATGAGGGGAGAGGTCAGATATAGATCAGGGATTAGGTGGGACACGGTGACCAGGAGGATGAGAGATCAGATATAGATCAGGGATTAGGTGGGACACGGTGACCAGGATGAGGGGAGAGGTCAGATATAGATCAGGGATTAGGTGGGACACGGTGACCAGGATGAGGAGGAGAGATCAGATATAGATCAGGGATTAGGTGGGACACGGTGACCAGGATGAGGAGGAGAGATCAGATATAGATCAGGGATTAGGTGGGACACGGTGACCAGGATGAGGAGGAGAGATCAGATATAGATCAGGGATTAGGTGGGACACGGTGACCAGGATGAGGAGGAGAGATCAGATATAGATCAGGGATTAGGTGGGACACGGTGACCAGGATGAGGAGGAGAGATCAGATATAGATCAGGGATTAGGTGGGACACGGTGACCAGGATGAGAGATCAGATATAGATCAGGGATTAGGTGGGACACGGTGACCAGGAGGAGGGGGAGAGATCAGATATAGATCAGGGATTAGGTGGGACACGGTGACCAGGATGAGAGGAGAGATCAGATATAGATCAGGGATTAGGTGGGACAAGGTGACCAGGATGAGGGAAGAGATCAGATATAGATCAGGGATTAGGTGGGACACGGTGACCAGGATGAGGGGAGAGGTCAGATATAGATCAGGGATTAGGTGGGACACGGTGACCAGGATGAGGGGAGAGATCAGATATAGATCAGGGATTAGGTGGGACACGGTGACCAGGATGAGAGATCAGATATAGATCAGGGATTAGGTGGGACACGGTGACCAGGATGAGAGATCAGATATAGATCAGGGATTAGGTGGGACACGGTGACCAGGATGAGAGGAGAGATCAGATATAGATCAGGGATTAGGTGGGACACGGTGACCAGGATGAGGAGGAGAGATCAGATATAGATCAGGGATTAGGTGGGACACGGTGACCAGGAGGAGGGGGAGAGATCAGATATAGATCAGGGATTAGGTGGGACACGGTGACCAGGATGAGAGGAGAGATCAGATATAGATCAGGGATTAGGTAGGACACGGTGACCAGGAGGAGGAGAGATCAGATATAGATCAGGGATTAGGTGGGACACGGTGACCAGGATGAGGGGAGAGGTCAGATATAGATCAGGGATTAGGTGGGACACGGTGACCAGGAGGATGAGAGATCAGATATAGATCAGGGATTAGGTGGGACACGGTGACCAGGATGAGGGGAGAGGTCAGATATAGATCAGGGATTAGGTGGGACACGGTGACCAGGATGAGGAGGAGAGATCAGATATAGATCAGGGATTAGGTGGGACACGGTGACCAGGATGAGGAGGAGAGATCAGATATAGATCAGGGATTAGGTGGGACACGGTGACCAGGATGAGGAGGAGAGATCAGATATAGATCAGGGATTAGGTGGGACACGGTGACCAGGATGAGGAGGAGAGATCAGATATAGATCAGGGATTAGGTGGGACACGGTGACCAGGATGAGGAGGAGAGATCAGATATAGATCAGGGATTAGGTGGGACACGGTGACCAGGATGAGAGATCAGATATAGATCAGGGATTAGGTGGGACACGGTGACCAGGAGGAGGGGGAGAGATCAGATATAGATCAGGGATTAGGTGGGACACGGTGACCAGGATGAGAGGAGAGATCAGATATAGATCAGGGATTAGGTGGGACAAGGTGACCAGGATGAGGGAAGAGATCAGATATAGATCAGGGATTAGGTGGGACACGGTGACCAGGATGAGGGGAGAGGTCAGATATAGATCAGGGATTAGGTGGGACACGGTGACCAGGATGAGGGGAGAGATCAGATATAGATCAGGGATTAGGTGGGACACGGTGACCAGGATGAGAGATCAGATATAGATCAGGGATTAGGTGGGACACGGTGACCAGGATGAGAGGAGAGATCAGATATAGATCAGGGATTAGGTGGGACACGGTGACCAGGAGGAGGGGGAGAGATCAGATATAGATCAGGGATTAGGTGGGACACGGTGACCAGGATGAGGGGAGAGATCAGATATAGATCAGGGATTAGGTGGGACACGGTGACCAGGAGGAGGGGGAGAGATCAGATATAGATCAGGGATTAGGTGGGACACGGTGACCAGGATGAGAGGAGAGATCAGATATAGATCAGGGATTAGGTGGGACACGGTGACCAGGATGAGAGGAGAGATCAGATATAGATCAGGGATTAGGTGGGACACGGTGGCCAGGATGAGGAGGAGAGATCAGATATAGATCAGGGATTAGGTGGGACACGGTGACCAGGATGAGAGGAGAGATCAGATATAGATCAGGGATTAGGTCGGACACGGTGACCAGGAGGAGGAGAGATCAGAAATAGATCAGGGATTAGGTGGGACATGTGACCAGGATGAGGAGGAGAGATCAGATATAGATCAGGGATTAGGTGGGACACAGTGGCCAGGATGAGAGATCAGATATAGATCAGGGATTAGGTGGGACACGGTGACCAGGATGAGAGATCAGATATAGATCAGGGATTAGGTGGGACACGGTGACCAGGATGAGGGGAGAGATCAGATATAGATCAGGGATTAGGTGGGACACGGTGACCAGGATGAGGGGAGAGGTCAGATATAGATCAGGGATTAGGTGGGACACGGTGACCAGGATGAGGAGGAGAGATCAGATATAGATCAGGGATTAGGTGGGACACGGTGACCAGGATGAGGGGAGAGGTCAGATATAGATCAGGGATTAGGTGGGACACGGTGGCCAGGAGGAGGAGGAGAGATCAGATATAGATCAGGGATTAGGTGGGACACGGTGACCAGGATGAGAGGAGAGATCAGATATAGATCAGGGATTAGGTGGGACACGGTGGCCAGGAGGAGGAGGAGAGATCAGATATAGATCAGGGATTAGGTGGGACACGGTGACCAGGATGAGGGGAGAGATCAGATATAGATCAGGGATTAGGTGGGACACGGTGACCAGGATGAGGGGAGAGGTCAGATATAGATCAGGGATTAGGTGGGACACGGTGACCAGGATGAGGGGAGAGATCAGATATAGATCAGGGATTAGGTAGGACACGGTGACCAGGATGAGGAGGAGAGATCAGATATAGATCAGGGATTAGGTGGGACACGGTGACCAGGAGGAGGGGGAGAGATCAGATATAGATCAGGGATTAGGTGGGACACGGTGACCAGGATGAGGAGGAGAGATCAGATATAGATCAGGGATTAGGTGGGACACGGTGACCAGGATGAGGAGGAGAGATCAGATATAGATCAGGGATTAGGTGGGACACGGTGACCAGGATGAGGGGGAGAGATCAGATATAGATCAGGGATTAGGTGGGACACGGTGACCAGGATGAGGGGAGAGGTCAGATATAGATCAGGGATTAGGTGGGACACGGTGACCAGGATGAGGAGGAGAGATCAGATATAGATCAGGGATTAGGTGGGACACGGTGACCAGGATGAGGAGGAGAGCTCAGATATAGATCAGGGATTAGGTGGGACACGGTGACCAGGATGAGGGGGAGAGATCAGATATAGATCAGGGATTAGGTGGGACACGGTGACCAGGATGAGGAGGAGAGATCAGATATAGATCAGGGATTAGGTGGGACACGGTGACCAGGATGAGGAGGAGAGATCAGATATAGATCAGGGATTAGGTGGGACACGGTGACCAGGATGAGAGGAGAGATCAGATATAGATCAGGGATTAGGTGGGACACGGTGACCAGGATGAGAGGAGAGATCAGATATAGATCAGGGATTAGGTGGGACACGGTGACCAGGATGAGAGGAGAGATCAGATATAGATCAGGGATTAGGTGGGACACGGTGACCAGGATGAGAGGAGAGATCAGATATAGATCAGGGATTAGGTGGGACACGGTGACCAGGAGGAGGGGGAGAGATCAGATATAGATCAGGGATTAGGTGGGACACGGTGACCAGGATGAGGAGGAGAGATCAGATATAGATCAGGGATTAGGTGGGACACGGTGACCAGGATGAGGAGGAGAGATCAGATATAGATCAGGGATTAGGTGGGACACGGTGACCAGGATGAGAGGAGAGATCAGATATAGATCAGGGATTAGGTGGGACACGGTGACCAGGATGAGAGGAGAGATCAGATATAGATCAGGGATTAGGTGGGACACGGTGACCAGGATGAGAGGAGAGATCAGATATAGATCAGGGATTAGGTGGGACACGGTGACCAGGATGAGAGGAGAGATCAGATATAGATCAGGGATTAGGTGGGACAGGGTGGCCAGGATGAGAGATCAGATATAGATCAGGGATTAGGTGGGACATGGTGACCAGGATGAGGGGAGAGATCAGATATAGATCAGGGATTAGGTGGGACACGGTGACCAGGATGAGAGGAGAGATCAGATATAGATCAGGGATTAGGTGGGACACAGTGGCCAGGATGAGAGATCAGATATAGATCAGGGATTAGGTGGGACACGGTGACCAGGATGAGGAGGAGAGATCAGATATAGATCAGGGATTAGGTGGGACACGGTGACCAGGATGAGAGGAGAGATCAGATATAGATCAGGGATTAGGTGGGACACGGTGACCAGGATGAGAGGAGAGATCAGATATAGATCAGGGATTAGGTGGGACACAGTGGCCAGGATGAGAGATCAGATATAGATCAGGGATTAGGTGGGACACGGTGACCAGGATGAGGAGGAGAGATCAGATATAGATCAGGGATTAGGTGGGACACAGTGGCCAGGATGAGAGATCAGATATAGATCAGGGATTAGGTGGGACACGGTGACCAGGATGAGAGATCAGATATAGATCAGGGATTAGGTGGGACACGGTGACCAGGATGAGGAGGAGAGATCAGATATAGATCAGGGATTAGGTGGGACACGGTGACCAGGATGAGAGGAGAGATCAGATATAGATCAGGGATTAGGTGGGACACGGTGACCAGGATGAGGAGGAGAGATCAGATATAGATCAGGGATTAGGTGGGACACGGTGACCAGGATGAGAGGAGAGATCAGATATAGATCAGGGATTAGGTGGGACACGGTGACCAGGAGGAGGGGGAGAGATCAGATATAGATCAGGGATTAGGTGGGACACGGTGACCAGGATGAGGGGAGAGATCAGATATAGATCAGGGATTAGGTGGGACACGGTGACCAGGATGAGAGGAGAGATCAGATATAGATCAGGGATTAGGTGGGACACGGTGACCAGGATGAGAGGAGAGATCAGATATAGATCAGGGATTAGGTGGGACACGGTGACCAGGAGGAGGAGAGATCAGATATAGATCAGGGATTAGGTGGGACATGTGACCAGGATGAGGAGGAGAGATCAGATATAGATCAGGGATTAGGTGGGACACGGTGACCAGGATGAGAGATCAGATATAGATCAGGGATTAGGTGGGACACGGTGACCAGGAGGAGGAGAAATCAGATATAGATCAGGGATTAGGTGGGACATGTGACCAGGATGAGGAGGAGAGATCAGATATAGATCAGGGATTAGGTGGGACACGGTGACCAGGAGGAGGAGAAATCAGATATAGATCAGGGATTAGGTGGGACATGTGACCAGGATGAGGAGGAGAGATCAGATATAGATCAGGGATTAGGTGGGACACGGTGACCAGGATGAGAGATCAGATATAGATCAGGGATTAGGTGGGACACAGTGGCCAGGATGAGAGATCAGATATAGATCAGGGATTAGGTGGGACACGGTGACCAGGATGAGAGATCAGATATAGATCAGGGATTAGGTGGGACACAGTGGCCAGGAGGAGAGATCAGATATAGATCAGGGATTAGGTGGGACACGGTGACCAGGAGGAGGGGGAGAGATCAGATATAGATCAGGGATTAGGTGGGACACGGTGACCAGGATGAGAGATCAGATATAGATCAGGGATTAGGTGGGACACGGTGACCAGGATGAGAGGAGAGATCAGATATAGATCAGGGATTAGGTGGGACACGGTGACCAGGATGAGGAGGAGAGATCAGATATAGATCAGGGATTAGGTGGGACACGGTGACCAGGATGAGAGGAGAGATCAGATATAGATCAGGGATTAGGTGGGACACGGTGACCAGGAGGAGGAGGAGAGATCAGATATAGATCAGGGATTAGGTGGGACACGGTGACCAGGAGGAGGAGGAGAGATCAGATATAGATCAGGGATTAGGTGGGACACGGTGACCAGGATGAGGAGGAGAGATCAGATATAGATCAGGGATTAGGTGGGACACGGTGACCAGGATGAGGGAGAGATCAGATATAGATCAGGGATTAGGTGGGACATGGTGACCAGGATGAGGAGGAGAGATCAGATATAGATCAGGGATTAGGTGGGACACGGTGACCAGGAGGAGGGGAGAGATCAGATATAGATCAGGGATTAGGTGGGACACGGTGACCAGGATGAGGGGAGAGATCAGATATAGATCAGGGATTAGGTGGGACACGGTGACCAGGATGAGGAGGAGAGATCAGATATAGATCAGGGATTAGGTGGGACATGGTGACCAGGATGAGGAGGAGAGATCAGATATAGATCAGGGATTAGGTGGGACACGGTGACCAGGATGAGAGGAGAGATCAGATATAGATCAGGGATTAGGTGGGACACGGTGACCAGGAGGAGGAGAGATCAGATATAGATCAGGGATTAGGTGGGACATGTGACCAGGATGAGGAGGAGAGATCAGATATAGATCAGGGATTAGGTGGGACACGGTGACCAGGATGAGAGATCAGATATAGATCAGGGATTAGGTGGGACACAGTGGCCAGGATGAGAGATCAGATATAGATCAGGGATTAGGTGGGACACGGTGACCAGGAGGAGGGGGAGAGATCAGATATAGATCAGGGATTAGGTGGGACACGGTGACCAGGAGGAGGGGAGAGATCAGATATAGATCAGGGATTAGGTGGGACACGGTGACCAGGATGAGAGATCAGATATAGATCAGGGATTAGGTGGGACACGGTGACCAGGATGAGAGGAGAGATCAGATATAGATCAGGGATTAGGTGGGACACGGTGACCAGGATGAGGAGGAGAGATCAGATATAGATCAGGGATTAGGTGGGACACGGTGACCAGGATGAGGAGGAGAAATCAGATATAGATCAGGGATTAGGTGGGACACGGTGACCAGGATGAGAGGAGAGATCAGATATAGATCAGGGATTAGGTGGGACACGGTGACCAGGAGGAGGAGAGATCAGATATAGATCAGGGATTAGGTGGGACATGTGACCAGGATGAGGAGGAGAGATCAGATATAGATCAGGGATTAGGTGGGACACAGTGGCCAGGATGAGAGATCAGATATAGATCAGGGATTAGGTGGGACACGGTGACCAGGAGGAGGGGGAGAGATCAGATATAGATCAGGGATTAGGTGGGACACGGTGACCAGGATGAGAGATCAGATATAGATCACGGATTAGGTGGGACACGGTGACCAGGATGAGAGGAGAGATCAGATATAGATCAGGGATTAGGTGGGACACGGTGACCAGGATGAGGAGGAGAGATCAGATATAGATCAGGGATTAGGTGGGACACGGTGACCAGGAGGAGGGGGAGAGATCAGATATAGATCAGGGATTAGGTGGGACACGGTGACCAGGATGAGGGGAGAGATCAGATATAGATCAGGGATTAGGTGGGACACGGTGACCAGGATGAGGAGGAGAGATCAGATATAGATCAGGGATTAGGTGGGACATGGTGACCAGGATGAGGAGGAGAGATCAGATATAGATCAGGGATTAGGTGGGACACGGTGACCAGGATGAGAGGAGAGATCAGATATAGATCAGGGATTAGGTGGGACACGGTGACCAGGAGGAGGAGAGATCAGATATAGATCAGGGATTAGGTGGGACACGGTGACCAGGATGAGAGATCAGATATAGATCAGGGATTAGGTGGGACACGGTGACCAGGATGAGAGGAGAGATCAGATATAGATCAGGGATTAGGTGGGACACGGTGACCAGGATGAGGAGGAGAGATCAGATATAGATCAGGGATTAGGTGGGACACGGTGACCAGGATGAGAGGAGAGATCAGATATAGATCAGGGATTAGGTGGGACACGGTGACCAGGATGAGGAGGAGAGATCAGATATAGATCAGGGATTAGGTGGGACACGGTGACCAGGATGAGAGGAGAGATCAGATATAGATCAGGGATTAGGTGGGACACGGTGACCAGGAGGAGGGGGAGAGATCAGATATAGATCAGGGATTAGGTGGGACACGGTGACCAGGATGAGAGGAGAGATCAGATATAGATCAGGGATTAGGTGGGACACGGTGACCAGGATGAGAGGAGAGATCAGATATAGATCAGGGATTAGGTGGGACACGGTGACCAGGATGAGAGGAGAGGTCAGATATAGATCAGGGATTGGGAGAAAACAAAGAATGGGTGGAGTTATCAGGAAAGGCGGAGTCACTTGGAGTTGACTTGTTACCTTGTACTGAGGCCTGTGGCTGCAGCTTCCGTGCGTCCTGCTCCACCCCGGTGATCTGTCCCACTGGCTGCGGACAGGAAAGGACGGTCACATAATTTATTGTACATTATATATATCCCACCTCCTCCCCCCGTCCTCCCTCAGTGCAGCCTCACCAGAGTGGCGCCCATGTGATTGGGACTTTGCCTCGGTACTGCAGGAGCCGCTCCCTCCCGTAATCGCATGTCCACCACCCCGCCGATGGGCGGCTCCTTGCCTGGGAAATCGTTGTAATAGGCGTGGTCTGGAAGCTCCTCCTCTTCCTCGTCCCACGCGGAGCGTCAAATCCGGCCATCCTGGAGTGAAGTAAAAAGATAAACATTACAGGTTCTGCTCCTCCCGGACATCTCTGACCCACCATACTTGATTGGGGGGGGGGGGAGGGGCTGGGAGTACCTGTCATGCGGAGTTACTAATTTTGGAGGATTTTTGAGGTATTGTTTGAAGCGGAGTTCGAAGGCCTGTCCGATGGTGCTGATCACATCCTGGGCGTGACCCTCAGGGCACTCCAATATATGGCAAGCTGCGGGGGACACAGACAGTTCACGTTACCATTCTGTAAAGGGCTTCCCCTGATACTTCCAGGTATGGAGAAGCATGTGACTGACTCCCCTTCCTCCCATGTGACAGCGCTGCTGTGTGAGGATTGGCTGCTCAGGTTCACCCTTCCCACCGGCTGTATGTGTATACGTGGCATGGCGGAGGCGGGGCCTTATTCTATACTGCCACATACGAGTACCTATTGTGTGCTAGAAGCCAACTCCTTTGCATGCTCTTAACACCGTGACTGCGCTGTCGTGGAACAATCCAGAGCCAGTAGGACAGGCTCCTGATCATGTGATCACTGCGACTGGCCATCAGTGATCACATGATCAGGAGCCTGTCCTGCTGGCCATCACAGTGATCACATGATCAGGAGCCTGTCCTGCTGGCCATCACATGATCAGGGGCCTGTCCTGCTGGCCATCACATGATCAGGGGCCTGTCCTGCTGGCCATCACAGTGATCACATGATCGGGAGCCTGTCCCGCTGGTCATCACAGTGATCACATGATCGGGAGCCTGTCCCGCTGGTCATCACAGTGATCGCATGATCGGGAGCCTGTCCTGCTGGCCATCACAGTGATCGCATGATCGGGAGCCTGTCCTGCTGGTCAGCACAGTGATCACATGATCAGGGGCCTGTCCTGCTGGTCAGCACAGTGATCACATGATCAGGGGCCTGTCCTGCTGGCCATCACATGATCGGGAGCCTGTCCTGCTGGCCATCACATGATCGGGAGCCTGTCCTGCTGGCCATCACATGATCGGGAGCCTGTCCTGCTGGCCAGCACATGATCAGGAGCCTGTCCTGCTGGCCATCACAGTGATCGCATGATCAGGGGCCTGTCCCGCTGGCCAGCACAGTGATCGCATGATCAGGGGCCTGTCCCGCTGGCCAGCACAGTGATCACATGATCAGGGGCCTGTCCCGCTGGCCAGCACAGTGATCACATGATCAGGGGCCTGTCCCGCTGGCCAGCACAGTGATCACATGATCAGGGGCCTGTCCCGCTGGCCAGCACAGTGATCACATGATCAGGGGCCTGTCCCGCTGGCCAGCACAGTGATCACATGATCAGGGGGCCTGTCCCGCTGGCCAGCACAGTGATCACATGATCAGGGGCCTGTCCCGCTGGCCAGCACAGTGATCACATGATCAGGGGCCTGTCCCGCTGGCCAGCACAGTGATCACATGATCAGGGGCCTGTCCCGCTGGCCAGCACAGTGATCACATGATCAGGGGCCTGTCCCGCTGGCCAGCACAGTGATCACATGATCAGAGCCTGTCCCGCGTGGCCAGCACAGTGATCACATGATCAG
>NC_133336.1:215971352-216028504 GCF_042186555.1 Aquarana catesbeiana | reverse complement strand
ATCCAGAGTGGCCATCAGAGCCCCCCCATATCACCCCCACCCCTTATATCCAGGAGTTGCCAGCAGAGCCCCCCCCACCCCTTATATCCAGGAGTTGCCAGCAGAGCCCCCCCCGTATCACACCCCACCCCTTATTTCAAGGAGTGGCCAGCGAGCCCCCCCCACCCCTTATATCCAGGAGTGGCCAGCAGAGCCCCCCCCCCGTATCACCCCGCACCCCTTATATCCAGGAGTTGCAGCAGAGCCCCCCCCCATATCACCCCCCACCCCTATATCCAGGAGTGGCCAGCAGAGCCCCCCCCCCGTATCACACCCCACCCTTATATCCAGGAGTGGCCAGCAGAGCCCCCCCCCGTATCACCCCCACCCCTTATATCCAGGAGTGGCCCAGCAGAGCCCCCCCCCACCCCTTATATCCAGGAGTGGCCAGCAGAGCCCCCCCCCCCCCGTATCACCCCCACCCCTTATATCCAGGAGTTGCCAGCAGAGCCCCCCTGTATCACCCCTTATATCCAGGATTGGCCAGCAGAGCCCCCCCATATTTTGGACCCCTCCCAAACATCCATGAATAACCATAAACCTCCTTACATCAAGGGGTGCCCATCCCAACCTTTCAGGTGTAACTGTCAACCTTTTTACGTCCAGGAATGTAAAAATGTTGCATCAGTGTGATCTCTGGCTCCCATAACATGTGACGTCTGTGTGTGTGTGTGTGTGTTCTGTGGGGTTGGATGAGGATTGGATGAGGTGGAGATCATGATGTTACCTTCTTACTTCTCCACCTCATCCAATCAGAGTGCTGCTTATTTATTGAGAAAATTGAAAAGTGTTCTCTGGTGCCTGTGCTGGGAGAGCGCCCTCCTGTGATCACAGTGCAATAGATTCTTGAGGGTAGTAGGCATGTAAGTTCTACATGTTTCGTCATACGTGACGTCTTCCAGGGTATAGTGTAGTAAGCGTGTAGCTATGAGTTTCCTCATACGTGATGTCCTCCCGAGCCATAGTGTATTAGTGGTGTAATATGTAGCGCTACAACGTTTTCCATACGCGATGTCCTCCAGGGCATAGTGTAGCAAGGATGTAGCTCTACGAATTTCTTCATATGTGACGTCCTCCGTGGGCATAGTGTATTAGTGGTGTAGTATGTAGCGCTACACGTTTTCTCATACGTGACGTCCTCCAGGGCATAGTGTAGTAGGGATGCAGCTCTACACATTTCTTCATATGTGACGTCCTCCGGGGCATAGTGTAGTAGGAATTAGGGCTGGGAGATTTTTCCCCCCAAAAAAACTGAGATTTTTTTTTTTTTGGACACCGCGTCGGACCTGAGGCGCTGCGGGCAGGAGTTTTTAGGCAAGGCCGTGGCTTCGCCTAAAAACTACTGCCCGCAGCTCCTCGGGACCGGCGCGGTGAAAAAAAAAATCGATTTGCTTAAATTTTGAATCGATTTGACCTTTCAACTCTATTCAAGATTTGAATCAATTTTTTTCCCCAGCCCTAGTAGGGATGCAGCTCTACGCATTTCTTCATATGTGACGTCCGGGGCATAGTGTAGTAGGGATGCAGCTCTACGCGTTTCTTCATATGTGACGTCCTCCGGGGCATAGTGTAGTAGGGATGCAGCTCTACGCGTTTCTTCACATGTGACATCCTCCAGGGCATAGTGTAGTAGGGATGCAGCTCTACGCGTTTTTTCATATATGACGTCCTCCGGGGTGTAGTAGTGATGCAGCTCTACGCGTTTCTTCAAATGTGACGTCCTCCAGGGCATAGTGTAGTAGTGGTGTCCCTTCAGTGATTTCCAGCTTCTAGAGGGATCCCAAGGGTCTGGTATATACATAGTTGGTCCCAAGCTGGAACAATGTAACTCTGTAATAATATCCAGACCTGAAGTTCAGCTTTTAAGTATGGGGGTGGGGGGTGTTCTTTTAACAGAACCTGTCACCTCATCCTGAATGGTGTCAGTCACTTGTACAGAGGAACTTGTGGCTGAATATTGATTAGTTCTTTGCCCGGTCTGGTTCCCCTCCCCCCGTGTTTAATTTGATTTCTCAATCCCTGTAGAGGGGTTTATATTTAGAGCCGCCGTTCCCTCAGATATGACCACCCCAGAGCTCTGGTTCTTCATCCTGTCAGGTTTGTTTGGACTTCATAAAGATGAGATGAGTTTCGGGATGTTTATTACAGTATAAATGGGTTAATGGCTTTCATCTGGTTAGTGTCAGCCTGGACCGTTGTTCCTGGACTGGCTGTAGATGGCGCAGCATCACCGATTAAACTCATTGAGGTCCTCAGCGCGCCTGAACTGAGGAGTGTTCAGTGTTTGTTGGATGATTTTGTTCCGTCTGTTTCTATGTGATCTGTGGCTGACTCTTTCCTGTCTTGTTTCAGGGGCCGTCCTACTCTCACCTCTCGGAGTTCGCCCCGCCTCCAACCCCGATGGTGGACCACCTGGTGGCTTCCAATCCCTTCGAGGATGACTTTGGAGCTCCGAAGGTCAGCGCCGCTGCCGCCGCCTCTCCGTTCATGAACAACCCCGTCCCCTTCGGCAGCTACCGCATGCAAGGTGGAATGCCGCACCAGGTACCCCCAGGATATCCAGGCGGGCCCCAGCCAATTAGACGCCAGCATCCGCCCTTTCCACCCAACCAGATGGGCCCCGGGTTCGGCATGCCCCAGAACCCCAACTACGTCCAACCTGGAAACATGAACTTCTCCAACCAGCCGTTCAACCAAGGCATGGGACAGAGCTTTAGCCCCCCGGTGGGCAGATAATGCAGGGGCCAGTTGGGGGATTTGGCCCTATGATGTCCCCCACCATGGGTCAGCCCCCCCGCGGAGAAATGGGGCCGGGTCCCGTATTAAACTCTCCCACTGGTCCACCTTTCACTCAAAGGTTTGGCTCACCTGGTCACCCCTTCGGACAGCCATCAATTCAGAGGCCAAGCCTTCCTCCCAATGCCAGTCCGTACTCTGGGCCCGACCAAAACTTCCCCCCGGGGGTGGAGGACCACAACAAGAACTTAAACCCTCCCAGCAACACCTTCAACCAAGAGCAGCACGTCGGCTCGCCGTCAGCCGTCAACGGCAATCAGCAAAGCTTCACTCCCAACAGCGCCCCCCGGGGAAACAGCAGCACGCCGGAGGTCACAACATCCCCCCCGCCCAGCAAACCCACCGGGAACTCTGGTCACCAACCCCCTCCAGGACTTGTCTATCCCTGCGGGGCGTGCCGCAACGAGGTCAATGACGACCAGGACGCCATCTTAATGCGAAGCCTCTTGTCAGAAGTGGTTCCACCGCGAGTGCACGGGGATGACCGAAAGTGCCTACGGTCTGCTGACGCGGGAGGCCTCTGCCGTGTGGGCGTGCGATTACTGCCTGAAGACCAAGGACATTCAACCTGTGTACATCCGCGAGCCAATGGGGCAGCTTGTGGCCGCCAATGATGGATGAAGGGGGACAGTACATGCCCCACAATCTGGCTTTTCTGAGCTTTAACGACTGGCACCCTCCAGCGGGATGGGGTGTGGCTCGGACCTTCCTGACCTGTAAAGCCAGTCGGTTCAGGAGGGACGTAAAGTCGCTTGTGTCACTATGAGTCTGTGTTCACCACTCGAACAGCGAGGGTCATTGTGAAAACATGCATCCATCCTAGCTGGAGCCCCCCCCCCCCGCCAAAGTCCACCTTGGTCTCTTCCAGTGCTGTACCACATCTGGTGCACCCCTCCCCTGGAGTCCACCATGGTCTCTACCAGTGCTTTACCTGCATCCATCACAGCTGGTGCCAGATCTCCCCTGGAGTCTGCCAAGGTTTCCTCCAGTGCTTCTACTGCTTCCATCCCTTCAAGAGTCCACCATGGTCTTCAGTGTTTCTACAGCATCTATCATGGCTGGTGCCACCCCTCCCAAATTCCACCATGGTCTCTTCTAGTGCTTGTAGCGTATCCATAGCAAGCTGGTGCCACCCCTTCAAAAGTCCACCATGGTCTCTTCCAGTACTGTACCTGTATCCATCACAGCTGGTGCCACCCCTTCCGGAGTCCACCATGGTCTCTTCCAATGCTTTAACCTGCATCCATTACAACTGGTGCCATCGCTCCCGGAGTTCACCATGGTCTCTTCTAAAGCTTCATTTTATTTTGTACAGGTCAAGAAAAATACTCTGCTTGTTGGTATCCTTCTGTATGGTCAACCGTTATCAGTATATGGTGGTATATTTCTGCTTATCCTTTGGGGGGGGGGGGGGGGGGTTCCCACAAAAAAGAACCTGATTTTGACTAAAGGTTACTCTGTTAACATACGACTTCACCTGTTTATTGCAGACTTGTGTTTGTTGGCAATCAGTGTGTTTTTAGTAAGTATCACTACAGCTTAATCTTTGTTGAATTCCCCAAGGGACGAAGTACGTGGAGGATTTGGGCCCGTTCTGATTGGTGGTCACATTGCCCAATAAGAGTGCATCGCCTTGAGGCGATTCAGTTCGCATTTGCAGCGCTTTACAAATCATTCATTCATTTCTGGCTGTCGGCTCCACCCCAGGCTGAAGCCCAATTTATGGTCATTCCTATAGGAGAGCAATGGCACTCTAGCAACCCACTCTTCTGTGCATGCTTCGTCTGTCGCCACCCCCAAACCTCCCCCCCCCTTGTGCATGCACGGTCACTCACATCTCATTCGAAAATTTCCTCCTTCTGATCAACTGGTTGGACAGTGGTTGGGGGAAGCTTGGCTCACTGTTGACCACTCTGGCTCAGTAGCTCCAGCACCATTCGGAACCCTCCATGCACTGGGGCCCCCAGAGGGATTCAGCAGTCTTTAAGCTTTGCTGTTACTTCTTTAAAGCTTGTCCTACACGTTTCAATCAGATTGTACAACCTCCTCTAACTAAAAACTACGCCTAAGTACTCCAGGTTGTTTCTGAATTTGATTTACCTTCCACTGCATAGGTGTTGGTAGATATAAAGGAGATTGTATGGCCATAGAGGGTCAGTAAAGCTGACCATACACTATACCAGAGGTTCTCAACCCCAGTCCTAAAGTACTCCCAACAGTCCATGTTTTCAGGTTTTCCTTTATCTTGCACAGGTGCTTTAAATCAGATTCAGTGGCTTGGTATTTTGGACAGCTATTTTATCTAAGAGAAATTCCTTAAATCTGGCCTGTTGGGAGTAGTTGAGGACCGAGGTTGAGAACTGCTGCACTATGCAATCTGATTGTACAATCTCCTTTAGATCTACCAGCAACTGTTTTGGTGCCAGGGCGTGGCCTGATGTGACACTGGCAATGGGATTGTAAGGGTAAACGTTAATGTAAAGGTACACCTTGCTATAGTTGTAGGCCATTTTATGTACCTCCTGAACCCTGACTGAAAAACTCCCATCAACCTTGTTGCTAGGACGTTGCTAAGGTACTCCCAGCTGAGCTTCACTGTGATTGGACGGAGATAACAGTACACCACATGCGTTGGGGGGGTGAGCAGTAACGGCTGGGAGTGACTTAGCAACAACCTAGCACTAAAGCCAGACTAGATGCCATCTCAAGTTTTTTTTGGCCAGGCTTCATATCTAAATGGCCTACACCTATAACATGGACATTATCCAACTTTAGTCAAAAGCTTCAAATTTTGGTACCTGCAGAGGCAGTTTTTTGGTAAAGGTGAACTACGCCTTTTAGGTGTGGTTACAATTTTTGCACCTTCATCAGTCTTAACGTGTCGAGGTTCCAGTAATCGTGTTCAAAGTATATATATATATTTTATCTGTTATAAGCAGTCTGATGTTCCTGGCCGCGCTGAATTATATCTTTGCACTTACTGAGCGCTCTTGGTGGATGGCGTGTGGCCCTTTCTATTTTTTATTTTTTTTGGTGAGGGGTGTTGATTTGGCCATGGCGGTTTTCCTCGATTGACGGTAATTCGTCACCAAGTGATGAGCCTCTTCCTGAATTTCACGCTGTGCGACCAAATCCACCTCTTGCACTGCTCGCCATCTTTTCCGTGTGGTGTATCTCCAGTGTACGGTTCCAAGAGTAAACTGAATGAACGTGTTTTATGGATTTCCAGGTTTATGTAAAAGAATTTTAAGAACATTCAAGGGAGAGTTTTCTAGACCTTCAGTTGAATCGGTGTTGAAGATACTAAAATAAATGGTTGGAGGGGAGTATTTTCAAGCACACAGCTGACTTTCTGTATTACAACTGGACTACGACTCAACTACATGGTCTACTATGACTCCACTACATAGTCTACTACGACTGGGCTGTGACTGAACTACATAGTCTACTACGACTGGGCTGCGACTGGGCTACATAGTCTACTACGACTGGGCTACATAGTCTACTACGACTGGGCTACATAGTCTACTACGACTGGGCTGCGACTGAACTACATAGTCTACTACGACTGGGCTGCGACTGGACTACATAGTCTACTACGACTGGGCTACATAGTCTACTACGACTGGGCTGCGACTGAACTACATAGTCTACTACGACTGGGCTGCAACTCGACTACATGGTCTACTACGACTGGGCTACATGGTCTACTACGACTGGGCTACATGGTCTACTACGACTGGGCTACATGGTCTACTACGACTGGGCTGCGACTGAACTACATGGTCTACTACGACTGGGCTGCGACTGAACTACATGGTCTAGTACGACTGGGCTACATAGTCTACTACGACTGGGCTGCGACTCAACTACATACATAGTCTGCTACGACTCGACTACATATATAGTCTACTACGACTGGGCTGCCACTCGAATACATAGTCTACTACGACTGGGCTGCCACTCGACTACATAGTCTACTACGACTGGGCTGCCACTCGACTACATAGTCTACTACGACTGGGCTGCCACTCGACTACATACATAGTCTACTACGACTGGGCTGCCACTCGACTACATACATAGTCTACTACGACTGGGCTGCCACTCGACTACATACATAGTCTACTACGACTGGGCTGCCACTCGACTACATACATAGTCTGCTACGACTGGGCTGCCACTCGACTACATACATAGTCTGCTACGACTGGGCTGCCACTCGACTACATACATAGTCTGCTACGACTGGGCTGCCACTCGACTACATACATAGTCTGCTACGACTGGGCTGCCACTCGACTACATACATAGTCTGCTACGACTGGGCTGCCACTCGACTACATACATAGTCTGCTACGACTGGGCTGCCACTCGACTACATACATAGTCTGCTACGACTGGGCTGCCACTCGACTACATACATAGTCTGCTACGACTGGGCTGCCACTCGACTACATACATAGTCTGCTACGACTGGGCTGCCACTCGACTACATACATAGTCTGCTACGACTGGGCTGCCACTCGACTACATACATAGTCTGCTACGACTGGGCTGCCACTCGACTACATACATAGTCTGCTACGACTGGGCTGCCACTCGACTACATACATAGTCTGCTACGACTGGGCTGCCACTCGACTACATACATAGTCTGCTACGACTGGGCTGCCACTCGACTACATACATAGTCTGCTACGACTGGGCTGCCACTCGACTACATACATAGTCTGCTACGACTGGGCTGCCACTCGACTACATACATAGTCTACTACGACTGGGCTATGACTCAGCTACATAGTTTACTACGGCTCTTCAATCAAAAAAAAAAAAAAAGCATTCCAGGCCTTTCCAGGCACCTGCCGGAGACTCAACCCATCTCTTCAGCGACTCCACCCGCATGGGGTTTGCACACTACCTCACTTTTAAAAACCTGCAACCCTAATGGTGACGCTGCCGGGAGGTGCCGCCTGGAACTTCGTTCTCCTTCATGTGAATATTTGTGAATCTGCTTTTGCATTATGGACTGTGTATCCCCCAATCCGTCCTCTGTACCCCCCCCCCACCAGTGATTATGCACTTATTGAACACAGCAATGTCGTTTCCCCTCCCGAGTGGACTATAAGCCATGACTTGGAGAACAATCAGAGCTGAATGGGGGCGCAGGACTTTTACTGCTATATAATAGTGGCGCCCCTTGCTTCCTACCTGGAACCCCCTCCATGTAAGTGTCCGTTATTTCTATGAATGGCGGGGGGGAGGTGGCGGCAGCGAGGTCTTTTTGTATTTCCAGCTGTGGATCTTGTGTGTATTGCTGGTATAAGCGGTTCTATAAAATATGTGATGGTACGTCTATGTGTCTTATTTCTCAATGGCTGGGATGAGTCCTTGCTATAAATATGAGATATTCGGTAGACATGTTGGTAGATTGCTGAACCCAAGAGTGGAAAGGATAGGTAACAGAACAACCAGCCACACTCTGGTTTGACCTGGAAAGGGCTTAGTCTTGGAGGATCTGCTGCGACTCATTGTAGTCAACGTCTACTTTAAATCGCATAGTCTACTCAACTCTACGTAGTCTATTATGATCTCCAGTATAATTCTGTGTAGTCTACTGTGATCTTTACATGCAACTCTATGGCATGCTACGATCTCCACTATGACTCTACATGGTCTACTATACTCTCTACTATGACTGCATGGTCTACATCACTCTCCACATGGCCTACTTCGGTCTCCACCATGACTCTGCATGCCCTACTTTGATCTCCACCACGGCTCCACATGCCCTACTTTGATCTCCACCACAGCTCCACATGCCCTACTTCAATTTCCACCAGGACTCCGCATGCCCTACTTCAATCTCCACCACGACGCCGTGTTGCCTACTACGATTACCACGGTTCTGCATGGTCTACTACTGTGGTTCTCAACTCCCATCTTCCGGACCCACTAGCAGGCCAGGTTTGCAAGATAACTGAAATACATCACAGGTGATATCATTTGCTGCTCAGTGATTTCAGTATTCTAGTCTGCATCTCCCCAAGGTAATCCTAAAATCTGACCTGTTAATGGGTCCTGAGGACAGGAGTTGAGAACCACTGGTCTACTACGATCTCCACTGCAACTCTGCATGGTCTACTATGATCTCCACTACAACTCTGCTTGGTCTACTACGATCTCCACTGCAACTCTGCATGGTCTACTATGATCTCCACTACAACGCTGCATGGTCTACAATGATTTCCACTACACCTCTGCTTGGTCTACTATGATCTCCACTACAACTCTGCATGGTCTACTACGATCTCCACTACAACTCTGCATGGTCTACTATGTTCTCCGCTACCACTCTGCATGGTCTACTACGATCTCCACTAAAACTCTACATGGTCTACTACGATCTCCATTGCAACTCTGCATGGTCTACTATGATCTCCACTACAACGCTGCATGGTCTACTACGATTTTCACTAAAATTCTGCATGGTCTACTGCGATCTCCACTACCACTCTGCATGGTCTTCTGCGATCTCCGCTACCACTCTGCATGGTCTACTACGATCTCCACTAAAACTCTGCATGGTCTACTACGATCTCCACTACAACTCTGCATGGTCTACTACGATCTCCACTACAACTCTGCATGGTCTACTACGATCTCCACTACAACTCTGCATGGTCTACTACGATCTCCACTAAAACTCTGCATGGTCTACTACGATCTCCACTAAAACTCTGCATGGTCTACTACGATCTCCACTAAAACTCTGCATGGTCTACTACGATCTTCACTAAAACTCTGCATGGTCTACTACGATCTCCACTAAAACTCTGCATGGTCTACTACGATCTCCACTAAAACTCTGCATGGTCTACTACGATCTCCACTAAAACTCTGCATGGTCTACTACGATCTCCACTAAAACTCTGCATGGTCTACTACGATCTCCGCTGCCACTCTGCATGGTCTACTACGATCTCCACTAAAACTCTGCATGGTCTACTGCAATCTCCGCTACCACTCTGCATGGTCTACTACGATCTCCGCTACAACTCTGCATGGTCTACTATGACTTTGCATGATCTACTACAATCTCCACCATGACCTTGCATGGTCTACTATGATCTCTGCATGGTTTACTTTAATCTCCACCATGACTGTGCATGGTCTACTGCAATCTCTATGGTCTACTATGTTCTCTACATGCAACGCTGCATGATCTACTACGGTCTCTGTGACTAAGCCCTCTTGGGTGCAATGTGTCAGCCATAAGGCTCAGGGCGAACCATATGTGATCTTGCCCAGAACAATGATGCTTTGCTATATGCTGATCTCATGGAAGTGAGGCTGGATCATCTGTTTACTGGCTGTTGGGAGTGTGGAAAAGCTCCAATTGGCCAGTACTGGCATCCATGGCCTCTCCGGGTGTTATTGGTAAGTAAAAGGGCTTGAAGTCCACGTATTTGAGGCAGCTCTCTGACAACTGGGGTATCCTTGGGGGTCACTTGGGTAGGGGAGGTAGTGTCCAAAGGATGGGAGCACCACAGATTGAAGGCGATTCTAGTAATCTTTTTTGCACGTGGCAAGAGGTCAAAAGAGTAAGCCAACATGGTTCAGGGGTTTGGAGATTGAAGATTATCAGGACTCAAGTGCTGCCATTAAGTGAAGAGGAAACGAGACCAGCAACATAAAAGTTGTACCGATGTGGTTTGCTGGTCAGGCAGCCATGACGTTTCTCCTTACTGCCAGCACTTAAAGTGGAACTAAACCCTCCTATCCTTTACAACCAAGGAAGCTGCCATCTTAGCCTCTGTTTGGTCTACAGTTGTCATGGTGCTGCACATGTGATCAGTTATGACACCGGCCATTTGATGGCTTTGACAGTTCAGGGGCGAGCCCTCAGCCTGAGTAGAAAAGCCTGTCTGTGGGTGGCATGCCGCAGAGGAGGACCCTTCCTCTGTGGTCCTTCTGTAGAGTCAAAGTCCTCCATGCCCCCAGCAGAGTAACATTGGTTTAGCTGATTCCACTGCTCTAGCTCTGAACATAGCATGCTGGCAGGGGACAGGCTTTTCTTCTCAAGTTGTGGCTGGTTTCTAAAGACTGAAAACTTTTATCTGTGATGCTCCATAGACGTTTATCTGATTCAGGATCTCTTTGATACATACTCGCCATCAGTACTGTAGGGAGCCCGGTGTGAGCTGAGTCACATCAGTCTGAGTATAGATTGAACTGAGCTATCTCCCTGGTGGGACAGCTCAGGGCCAATCACATAGGAGGATCCGGAGTGAGTCACATGCTCCTACAACGCTGCATGGTCTACAATGATTTCCACTACACCTCTGCTTGGTCTACTATGATCTCCACTACAACTCTGCATGGTCTACTACGATCTCCACTACAACTCTGCATGGTCTACTATGTTCTCCGCTACCACTCTGCATGGTCTACTACGATCTCCACTAAAACTCTACATGGTCTACTACGATCTCCATTGCAACTCTGCATGGTCTACTATGATCTCCACTACAACGCTGCATGGTCTACTACGATTTTCACTAAAATTCTGCATGGTCTACTGCGATCTCCACTACCACTCTGCATGGTCTTCTGCGATCTCCGCTACCACTCTGCATGGTCTACTACGATCTCCACTAAAACTCTGCATGGTCTACTACGATCTCCACTACAACTCTGCATGGTCTACTACGATCTCCACTACAACTCTGCATGGTCTACTACGATCTCCACTACAACTCTGCATGGTCTACTACGATCTCCACTAAAACTCTGCATGGTCTACTACGATCTCCACTAAAACTCTGCATGGTCTACTACGATCTCCACTAAAACTCTGCATGGTCTACTACGATCTTCACTAAAACTCTGCATGGTCTACTACGATCTCCACTAAAACTCTGCATGGTCTACTACGATCTCCACTAAAACTCTGCATGGTCTACTACGATCTCCACTAAAACTCTGCATGGTCTACTACGATCTCCACTAAAACTCTGCATGGTCTACTACGATCTCCGCTGCCACTCTGCATGGTCTACTACGATCTCCACTAAAACTCTGCATGGTCTACTGCAATCTCCGCTACCACTCTGCATGGTCTACTACGATCTCCGCTACAACTCTGCATGGTCTACTATGACTTTGCATGATCTACTACAATCTCCACCATGACCTTGCATGGTCTACTATGATCTCTGCATGGTTTACTTTAATCTCCACCATGACTGTGCATGGTCTACTGCAATCTCTATGGTCTACTATGTTCTCTACATGCAACGCTGCATGATCTACTACGGTCTCTGTGACTAAGCCCTCTTGGGTGCAATGTGTCAGCCATAAGGCTCAGGGCGAACCATATGTGATCTTGCCCAGAACAATGATGCTTTGCTATATGCTGATCTCATGGAAGTGAGGCTGGATCATCTGTTTACTGGCTGTTGGGAGTGTGGAAAAGCTCCAATTGGCCAGTACTGGCATCCATGGCCTCTCCGGGTGTTATTGGTAAGTAAAAGGGCTTGAAGTCCACGTATTTGAGGCAGCTCTCTGACAACTGGGGTATCCTTGGGGGTCACTTGGGTAGGGGAGGTAGTGTCCAAAGGATGGGAGCACCACAGATTGAAGGCGATTCTAGTAATCTTTTTTGCACGTGGCAAGAGGTCAAAAGAGTAAGCCAACATGGTTCAGGGGTTTGGAGATTGAAGATTATCAGGACTCAAGTGCTGCCATTAAGTGAAGAGGAAACGAGACCAGCAACATAAAAGTTGTACCGATGTGGTTTGCTGGTCAGGCAGCCATGACGTTTCTCCTTACTGCCAGCACTTAAAGTGGAACTAAACCCTCCTATCCTTTACAACCAAGGAAGCTGCCATCTTAGCCTCTGTTTGGTCTACAGTTGTCATGGTGCTGCACATGTGATCAGTTATGACACCGGCCATTTGATGGCTTTGACAGTTCAGGGGCGAGCCCTCAGCCTGAGTAGAAAAGCCTGTCTGTGGGTGGCATGCCGCAGAGGAGGACCCTTCCTCTGTGGTCCTTCTGTAGAGTCAAAGTCCTCCATGCCCCCAGCAGAGTAACATTGGTTTAGCTGATTCCACTGCTCTAGCTCTGAACATAGCATGCTGGCAGGGGACAGGCTTTTCTTCTCAAGTTGTGGCTGGTTTCTAAAGACTGAAAACTTTTATCTGTGATGCTCCATAGACGTTTATCTGATTCAGGATCTCTTTGATACATACTCGCCATCAGTACTGTAGGGAGCCCGGTGTGAGCTGAGTCACATCAGTCTGAGTATAGATTGAACTGAGCTATCTCCCTGGTGGGACAGCTCAGGGCCAATCACATAGGAGGATCCGGAGTGAGTCACATGCTCCTCCATACAGCTCAGAGCCAATCAAATGGGAGGAACCGGAGTGAGTCACATGCTCCTCCATACAGCTCAGAGCCAATCACATGGGAGGAACCGGAGTGAGTCACATGCTCCTCCATACAGCTCAGAGCCAATCACATAGGAGGATCTGGAGTGAGTCACATGCTCCTCCATACAGCTCAGGGCCAATCACATGGGAGGAAGGGGACTGAGTCACATGCTCCCCTTCCTCCCATGTGATTGGTCCTGAGCTGTATGGAGGAGCAGGTGACTCGCTCCTCTTCCTCCCATGTGATTGGCCCTGAGCTGTATGGATGAGTGAGTCACATGCTCCTCTATACAGCTCAGGGCCAATCACATGGGAGGAAGCAGAGTGAGTCACATGCTCCTCCATACAGCTCAAGGCCAATCACATGGGAGGAAGCGGAGTGAGTCACATGCTCCTCCATACAGCTCAAGGCCAATCACATGGGAGGAAGCGGAGTGAGTCACATGCTCCTCTATACAGCTCAGGGCCAATCACATGGGAGGAAGTGGAGTGAGTCACATGCTCCTCCATACAGCTCAAGGCCAATCACATGGGAGGAAGCGGAGTGAGTCACATGCTCCTCTATACCGCTTAAGGCCAATCACATGGGAGGAAGGGGGGTGAGTCACATGCTCCTCCATACAGCTCAGGGCCAATCACATGGGAGGAAGCGGAGTGAGTCACATGCTCCTCCATACAGCTCAAGGCCAATCACATGGGAGGAAGCGGAGTGAGTCACATGCTCCTCCATACAGCTCAAGGCCAATCACATGGGAGGAAGCGGAGTGAGTCACATGCTCCTCTATACAGCTCAGGGCCAATCACATGGGAGGAAGCGGAGTGAGTCACATGCTCCTCCATACAGCTCAAGGCCAATCACATGGGAGGAAGCGGAGTGAGTCACATGCTCCTCTATACCGCTTAAGGCCAATCACATGGGAGGAAGGGGGGTGAGTCACATGCTCCTCCATACAGCTCAGGGCCAATCACATGGGAGGAAGCGGAGTGAGTCACATGCTCCTCCATACAGCTCAAGGCCAATCACATGGGAGGAAGCGGAGTGAGTCACATGCTCCTCCATACAGCTCAAGGCCAATCACATGGGAGGAAGCGGAGTGAGTCACATGCTCCTCCATACAGCTCAAGGCCAATCACATGGGAGGAAGCGGAGTGAGTCACATGCTCCTCCATACAGCTCAAGGCCAATCACATGGGAGGAAGCGGAGTGAGTCACATGCTCCTCTATACCGCTTAAGGCCAATCACATGGGAGGAAGGGGGGTGAGTCACATGCTCCTCCATACAGCTCAGGGCCAATCACATGGGAGGAAGCGGAGTGAGTCACATGCTCCTCCATACAGCTCAAGGCCAATCACATGGGAGGAAGCGGAGTGAGTCACATGCTCCTCCATACAGCTCAAGGCCAATCACATGGGAGGAAGCGGAGTGAGTCACATGCTCCTCTATACAGCTCAGGGCCAATCACATGGGAGGAAGGGGGGTGAGTCACATGCTCCTCCATACAGCTCAAGGCCAATCACATGGGAGGAAGCGGAGTGAGTCACATGCTCCTCTATACCGCTTAAGGCCAATCACATGGGAGGAAGGGGGGTGAGTCACATGCTCCTCCATACAGCTCAGGGCCAATCACATGGGAGGAAGCGGAGTGAGTCACATGCTCCTCCATACAGCTCAAGGCCAATCACATGGGAGGAAGCGGAGTGAGTCACATGCTCCTCTATACAGCTCAGGGCCAATCACATGGGAGGAAGCGGAGTGAGTCACATGCTCCTCCATACAGCTCAAGGCCAATCACATGGGAGGAAGCGGAGTGAGTCACATGCTCCTCTATACCGCTTAAGGCCAATCACATGGGAGGAAGGGGGGTGAGTCACATGCTCCTCCATACAGCTCAGGGCCAATCACATGGGAGGAAGCGGAGTGAGTCACATGCTCCTCCATACAGCTCAAGGCCAATCACATGGGAGGAAGCGGAGTGAGTCACATGCTCCTCCATACAGCTCAAGGCCAATCACATGGGAGGAAGCGGAGTGAGTCACATGCTCCTCTATACCGCTTAAGGCCAATCACATGGGAGGAAGGGGGGTGAGTCACATGCTCCTCCATACAGCTCAGATCCAATCACATGGGAGGAAGGGGTAGCGAGTCACATGCTCCTCCATACAGCTTAGGGCCAATCACATGGGAGCAAGGGGGGTGAGTCACATGCTCCTCCATACAGCTCAGAACCAATCACATGGGAGGAAGGGGGGTGAGTCACATGCTCCTCCATACAGCTCAGGGCCAATCACATGGGAGGAAGCGGAGCGAGTCACATGCCCCTCCATACAGCTCAGGACCAATCACAGAAGATGAGCAAGTCACATGCTCCTCCATACAGCTCAGGGCCAATCACAGAAGCAGAGCGAGTCACATGCTCCTCCATACAGCTCAGGGCCAATCACAGAAGCAGAGCGAGTCACATGCTCCTCCATACCCGGAAGTACTGAGTTTTCTTTTGTAGATTTGCTTTACTGCCATGGAAGACAACAGAAGCCCAGAGATACATTTCACTCCAGTAGCCATGATGGCCGGTCATGTGACAAGACACCGAGGCGTTGGTCAGCTGATCTGTGCCAGACTGAGATGCCTAAGTACAATTGGCTGATTTTGTCTTGTGACCACCAGTAGCTCCGCCCCTTTACAGCATGCTATCCTATGTGAAGATGAAGGAATCCTGTGCAATGTCTGATCTCTCCTCCTGAGGGCGCTGGATGACATGCTGATCCTCTGGCTTCAGTACTCTCGGATGCAGAACTAGGGTTGCCACCTCATCCCTTTAAACCTGAACACATATTAATTATACAGGTTCTGTGGCTGATTAAGGGGGTAATTAAACTCACTTAGTGCCTTATCTGCATTCAATTAGCCTCAGAACCCTGAACAAAGCATGCAGCCAGTGAAGTCAATGCTGGATCTGAAGACTTGGTGCAAAGTATTGAAGCCAGAGGATCAGCATGACAGGAAACCTCTCAGGAGGGGGTCAGTGGTGAGCAGCACCGGCTCCTCTTCGGGCCCCTTATGTGGTGTTTATAGCAGAGCAGTATATAAATACCCCCCCCAGACCGGCCCCGTCCAGAATATTAATAGCTGGCAGGCGGAGGAGGGGTGGGCGGGGCAGGAAGCTGGGCGCTGCTTAGTATGCAGGGGGGCAGCACTCTGGGCATTGTGTATGGCAGTCAGCGAGGGGCCCGCCTGTTCATATGGGGGGCCCAGCACTCCCCCATCACTGATCACCACTCCGGTCACATCTCAAGACTCGGGGACCTGAACTGACTGCTGTGGAGGATGATGGCCCCCCCGCCCCCCACTCATCTGCCAGTATGAGACCCCCAACCTGTGTCATCGGCTTCCTTACCTGTCCCTGCTAAAGGGGACCTGTCATTCTACGGGAGCCTCCATGAAGGGTCAATCCCACCCTGGAAGGATGATGACCCCCCCACTTATCTGAAGATATGAGCCCCCCAACCTGTGTCATCGGCTTCCCTACCTATCCCTGCTAAAGGGGTCCCGTCCTACTACGGGAGCCCCCATGAAGGGTCAATCCCACCCTGGAAGGATGACCCCCCCACTTATCTGAAGATATGAGCCCCCCCAAACCTGTGTCATCGGCTTCCCTACCTATCACTGCTAAAGGGGACCTGTCATACTACGGGAGCCCCATAAAGGGTCAATCCCACCCTGGAAGGATGATGACCCCCCACCTATCTGAAGATATGAGCCCCCCCAGCCCGTGTCATCAGCTTCCCTACCTATCCCTGCTAAAGGGGTCCCGTCCTACTACGGGAGCCCCCATGAAGGGTCAATCCCACCCTGGAAGGATGAAGACCCCCCCCCCACTTATCTGAAAATATGAGCCCCCCCAACCTGTGTCATCGGCTTCCCTACCTATCCCTGCTAAAAGAGTCCCGTCCTACTACGGGAGCCCCCATGAAGGGTCAATCCCACCCTGGAAGGATGATAACCCCCCCCACTTATCTGAAGATATGAACCCCCCAACCTGTGTCGTCGGCTTCCCTACCTATCACTGCTAAAGGGGTCCCGTCCTACTACGGGAGCCCCCATGAAGGGTCAATCCCACCTTGGAAGGATGATGACCCCCCCACTTATCTGAAGATATGAGCCCCCCCAAACCTGTGTCATCGGCTTCCCTACCTATCACTGCTAAAGGGGACCTCTCATTCTACGGGAGCCCCCATGAAGGGTCAATCCCACCCTGGAAGGATGATGACCCCCCCCCCCACACTTATCTGAAGATATGAACCCCCCAACCTGTGTCATTGGCTTCCCTACCTATCTCTGCTAAAGGGGTCCCGTCCTACTACGGGAGCCCCCATGAAGGGTCAATCCCACCCTGGAAGGATGATGACCCCCCACTTATCTGAAGATATGAGCCCCCCCAAACCTGTGTCATCGGCTTCCCTACCTATCACTGCTAAAGGGGACCCGTCCTACTACGGGAGCCCCCATGAAGGGTCAATCCCACCCTGGAAGGATGATAACCCCCCCCCACTTATCTGAAGATATGAGCCCTCCCAACCTGTGTCATCGGCTTCCCTATCTATCCCTGCTAAAGGGGACCTCTCATTCTACGGGAGCCTCCATGAAGGGTCAATCCCACCCTGAAAGGATGATGACCCCCCCCCCCACTTATCTGAAAATATGAGCCCCCCCAACCTGTGTCATCAGCTTCCCTACCTATTACCGAAAAGAGGACCTGCGACACCTACAGGAGCCAAACCGAGGGTCAAGGGCCAATCCCACCCTGGAAAGATTCTGCTCCCCTCTCCTGCTTATCTGACAGTATGAGTGCCCCCCAACCTGTCACACCTACAGGAGCCCATAAAGGTTCAATGCCCCCCCCCCATATGCACACAAGAAGACCCTCTAAGAGTCTACACTACACCCCCCACACAAGGACAAATACCCGAGGGACCTACGCTACACCTGTCCCACCCCCACACACAAGAATACCCCCTGAGAATTTACACTACGCCCCCCACACAAGGAAAAATCCTTGAGGGGCCTATGCTATGCGCCTCACACAAGGACAAATCCCTGAGTGGCCTACGCTATTCCTGCCCCACCGCCAGAGAATCTACACTATGCCCCACCCCTGCACACAAGAATACCCTCTGAGAGACTAAACTATGCCCCTCCCACAAGGAAAAATCCCTGAGGGGCCTACGCTATGCCTGCCCACCCTGTGAGAATCTACACTCCGCCCCCCCCACACAAGGATAAATCCCTGAGGGGCCTACACTACCCATGCCCCACCCCCGCACACAAAAATACCCCCTGAGAGTCTAAACTATGCCCCTCCCACGAGGATAAATCCCTGAGGGGCCTACAGTACACCTGCCCCACCCCCAGAGAATCTACACTACGCCCCCCACACAAGGAAAAATCCCTGAGGGGCCTATGCTACACCTGCCCCACCCCCACACACAAGAATACCCCCTGAGAATCTACACTAAGCCCCTCCCACAAGGACAAATCCCTGAGGGGCCTACGCTGCTATGCCTGCCCCACCCCCAGAGAATCTACACTACGCCCCTCCCACAAGGACAAATCCCTGAGGGGCCTACACTATGCCTGCCCCACCCCCTGAGAGTCTACACTACGCCCCTCCCACAAGGACAAATCCCTGAGGGGCCAACACTACGCCTGCCTCACCCCCTGAGAGTCTACACTACGCCCCTCCCACAAGGACAAATCCCTGAGGGGCCTACACTACGCCTGCCTCCCCCCCTGAGAGTCTACACTACGCCCCTCCCACCTGAGAGTCTACACTACGCCCCTCCCACAAGGACAAATCCCTGAGGGGCCAACACTACGCCTGCCCCACCCCCTGAGAGTCTACACTACGCCCCTCCCACAAGGACAAATCCCTGAGGGGCCTACACTACGCCTGCCCCACCCCCTGAGAGTCTACACTACGCCCCTCCCACAAGGACAAATCCCTGAGGGGCCAACACTACGCCTGCCCCACCCCCTGAGAGTCTACACTACGCCCCTCCCACAAGGACAAATCCCTGAGGGGCCTACACTACGCCTGCCCCACCCCCTGAGAGTCTACACTACGCCCCTCCCACAAGGACAAATCCCTGAGGGGCCTACACTACGCCTGCCCCACCCCCGCACACAAGAAGACCCCCAGGGAGTCCATTTGTTGGCAGAAAATTTGAGAGCATGCTAGCCAACATTTGAAGGAAAATCCGACAACAAATGTCCGATGGAACGTACACACGGTCAGACTTACCGCCAACAAGCTCACATCCAACATTTCCCGTCGGAAAATCCGATCGTGTGTGCGAGACATTAGGGGTGTACTGACTTTTGTTGCCAGCGGTTTAGACATTAATGGCTGTGTGTTGAGTTATTTTGAGGGGACAGCAAATTTACACTGTTATACAAGCTGTACACTCACTACTTTACATTGTAGACAAGTGTCATTTCTTCAGTGTTGTCACATGAAAAGATAGAAGAAAAGATTTACACAAATGTCACTGAGGGGTGTACTTACTTTTGTCACATACTGAGTATTATTCTATGATGAGGGGTGTACTTACTTTTGTCACATACTGACTATTCTATGATGAGGGGTGTACTTACTTTTGTCACATACTGACTATTCTATGATGAGGGGTGTACTTACTTTTGTCACATACTGACTATTCTATGATGAGGGGTGTACTTACTTTTGTCACATTCTGTATGAACGCACATACACAATACGTGGATCCACGCAAAACATTTGCACCAAATCTTTCCGCCGCTGCGCTCCACTTCTGGTTTTGCAAACCTCCGCGCCGACGCTGCAACAAATCCATGAATGTCGGCCGACGTTCGCAAAAATAGTCGCAGATGCGCTAAATTCATTTGTGGCGGAATCCGGACGCAGATTGATTTTGTTTATAAATATCATCCAATTGGAAAAGGTAACAATGTATCGCATGATATATTCCATACATTAAAGTGACTCGATGTTTAGCGGGAATGTGTGACGCGGTGTTTCGCGGTTTTGTTAGAATATATGAGTGACGCGGTGTTTCACGGTTTTGTCGGAATATATGACGCGTGACGCGGTGTTTCGCGGTTTTGTCGGAATATATGACGTGTGACGCGGTGTTTCGCGGTTTTGTCGGAATATATGACGTGTGACGGGGTATTTTCCGCTTTTGTCGGAATATATGACGCGTGACGCGGTGTTTCGCGGTTTTGTCGGAATATATGACGTGTGACGGGGTATTTTCCGCTTTTGTCAGAATATATGACGCGTGACGCGGTGTTTCGCGGTTTTGTCGGAATATATGACGTGTGACGCGGTGTTTCGCGGTTTTGTCGGAATATATGACGTGTGACGCGGTATATCACGGTTTTGTGGGAATATATGACGTGTGACGCGGTGTTTCGTGGTTTTGTCAGAATATATGACGTGTGACACGGTGTTTCGCGGTTTTGTCGGAATATATGACGTATGACGCGGTGTTTCGCGGTTTTGTCGGAATATATGACGTGTGACGTGGTGTTTCGCGGTTTTGTCGGAATATATGACGTGTGACACGGTGTTTCGCGGTTTTGTCGGAATATATGACGCGTGACGCGGTGTTTCGCGGTTTTGTCGGAATATATGACGTGTGACGCGGTGTTTCGCGGTTTTGTCGGAATATATGACGTGTGACGGGGTATTTTCCGCTTTTGTCGGAATATATGACGCGTGACGCTGTGTTTCGCGGTTTGGTCAGAATATATGACGTGTGACGCGGTGTTTCGCGGTTTTGTCGGAATATATGACGTGTGACGCGGTATATCACAGTTTTGTGGGAATATATGACGTGTGACGCGGTGTTTCGCGGTTTTGTCAGAATATATGACGTGTGACGGGTGGTTCGCGGTTTTGTCAGAATATATGACGTGTGACACGGTGTTTCGCGGTTTTGTCGGAATATATGACGTGTGACGCGGTGTTTCGCGGTTTTGTCGGAATATATGACGTGTGACGTGCTGTTTCGCGGTTTTGTCGGAATATATGACGTGTGACATGGTGTTTCGCGGTTTTGTCGGAATATATGACGTGTGACGCGGTGTTTCGCGGTTTTGTCGGAATATATGACGTGTGACGCGGTGTTTCGTGGTTTTGTCGGAATATGTGACGCGGTGTTTCGTGGTTTTGGGGGAATATGTGACGCGGTGTTTCGCGGTTTTGTCGGAATATATGATGTGTGACGCGGTGTTTCGCGGTTTTGTCAGAATATATGATGTGTGACGCGGTGTTTCGTGGTTTTGTCAGAATATATGACGTGTGACGCGGTGTTTCGCGGTTTTGTCAGAATATATGATGTGTGACGCGGTGTTTCGTGGTTTTGTCGGAATATGTGACGCGGTGTTTCGCGGTTTTGTCGGAATATATGACGTGTGACGCGGTGTTTTGCGGTTTTGTCAGAATATATGACGTGTGACGCGGTGTTTTGCGGTTTTGTCAGAATATATGACGTGTGACGCGGTGTTTCGCGGTTTTGTCGGAATATATGACGTGTGACGGGTATTTTCCGGATTTGTCGGAATATATGACGTGTGACGTGGTGTTTCGCGGTTTTGTCTGAATATATGACGTGTGACGGGTGGGTCGCGGTTTTGTCTGAATATATGACGTGTGACGGGTGGGTCGCGGTTTTGTCTGAATATATGACGTGTGACGGGTGGGTCGCGGTTTTGTCTGAATATATGACGTGTGACGGGTGGGTCGCGGTTTTGTCGGAATATATGACGTGTGACGGGTGGGTCGCGGTTTTGTCGGAATATATGACGTGTGACGGGGTGTTTCGCAGTTTTGTCGGAATATATGACGTGTGACGCAGTGGTTCGCGGTTTTGTCGGAATGTGTGACAGGTGGTTCGCGGTTTTGTCGGAATATATGACGTGTGACACAGTGTTTCGCAGTTTTGTCGGAATATATGACGTGTGACGGGTGGTTCGCGGTTTTGTCGGAATATATGACGTGTGACGCGGTGTTTCGCAGTTTTGTCGGAATATATGACGTGTGACGGGTGGTTCGCGGTTTTGTCGGAATATATGACGTGTGACGGGTGGTTCGCGGTTTTGTCTGAATATATGATGTGTGACGCGGTGTTTCGTGGTTTTGTCAGAATATATGACGTGTGACGCGGTGTTTCGTGGTTTTGTCAGAATATATGACGTGTGACGCGGTGTTTCGTGGTTTTGTCAGAATATATGACG
Organism: Aquarana catesbeiana; assembly: GCF_042186555.1. Lineage (NCBI taxonomy): Eukaryota > Metazoa > Chordata > Amphibia > Anura > Ranidae > Aquarana > Aquarana catesbeiana. The sequence continues at coordinate 216,005,955 of NC_133336.1, read as the reverse complement.
TGTGACGCGGTGTTTCGAGGTTTTGTCAGAATATATGATGTGTGACGTGGTGTTTCGTGGTTTTGTCGGAATATGTGACGCGGTGTTTCGCGGTTTTGTCGGAATATATGACGTGTGACGCGGTGTTTCGCAGTTTTGTCAGAATATATGACGTGTGACGCGGTGTTTCGCGGTTTTGTCAGAATATATGACGTGTGACGCGGTGTTTCGCGGTTTTGTCGGAATATATGACGTGTGACGGGTGGTTCGCGGTTTTGTCGGAATATATGACGTGTGACGCGGTGTTTCGCAGTTTTGTCGGAATATATGACGTGTGACGGGTGGTTCGCGGTTTTGTCGGAATATATGACGTGTGACGGGTGGTTCGCGGTTTTGTCTGAATATATGATGTGTGACGCGATGTTTCGTGGTTTTGTCAGAATATATGACGTGTGACGCGGTGTTTCGCGGTTTTGTCAGAATATATGATGTGTGACGTGGTGTTTCGTGGTTTTGTCGGAATATGTGACGCGGTGTTTCGCGGTTTTGTCGGAATATATGACGTGTGACGCGGTGTTTCGCGGTTTTGTCAGAATATATGACGTGTGACGCGGTGTTTCGCGGTTTTGTCAGAATATATGACGTGTGACGCGGTGTTTCGCGGTTTTGTCGGAATATATGACGTGTGACGGGTATTTTCCGGATTTGTCGGAATATATGACGTGTGACGCGGTGTTTCGCGGTTTTGTCAGAATATATGACGTGTGACGCGGTGTTTCGCGGTTTTGTCTGAATATATGACGTGTGACGGGTGGGTCGCGGTTTTGTCTGAATATATGACGTGTGACGGGTGGGTCGCGGTTTTGTCGGAATATATGACGTGTGACGCGGTGTTTCGCGGTTTTGTCAGAATATATGATGTGTGACGTGGTGTTTCGTGGTTTTGTCGGAATATGTGACGCGGTGTTTCGCGGTTTTGTCGGAATATATGACGTGTGACGCGGTGTTTCGCGGTTTTGTCAGAATATATGACGTGTGACGCGGTGTTTCGCGGTTTTGTCAGAATATATGACGTGTGACGCGGTGTTTCGCGGTTTTGTCGGAATATATGACGTGTGACGGGTATTTTCCGGATTTGTCGGAATATATGACGTGTGACGCGGTGTTTCGCGGTTTTGTCAGAATATATGACGTGTGACGCGGTGTTTCGCGGTTTTGTCTGAATATATGACGTGTGACGGGTGGGTCGCGGTTTTGTCTGAATATATGACGTGTGACGGGTGGGTCGCGGTTTTGTCGGAATATATGACGTGTGACGGGGTGTTTCGCAGTTTTGTCGGAATATATGACGTGTGACGCGGTGTTTCGCGGTTTTGTCGGAATATATGACGTGTGACGCGGTATATCACGGTTTTGTGGGAATATATGACGTGTGACGCGGTGTTTCGTGGTTTTGTCAGAATATATGACGTGTGACACGGTGTTTCGCGGTTTTGTCGGAATATATGACGTATGACGCGGTGTTTCGCGGTTTTGTCGGAATATATGACGTGTGACGCGGTGTTTCGCGGTTTTGTCGGAATATATGACGTGTGACACGGTGTTTCGCGGTTTTGTCGGAATATATGACGCGTGACGCGGTGTTTCGCGGTTTTGTCGGAATATATGACGTGTGACGGGGTATTTTCCGCTTTTGTCGGAATATATGACGCGTGACGCTGTGTTTCGCGGTTTGGTCAGAATATATGACGTGTGACGCGGTGTTTCGCGGTTTTGTCGGAATATATGACGTGTGACGCGGTATATCACAGTTTTGTGGGAATATATGACGTGTGACGCGGTGTTTCGCGGTTTTGTCAGAATATATGACGTGTGACACGGTGTTTCGCGGTTTTGTCGGAATATATGACGTATGACGCGGTGTTTCGCGGTTTTGTCGGAATATGTGACGCGGTGTTTCGCGGTTTTGTCGGAATATATGGCGTGTGACACGGTGTTTCGCGGTTTTGTCGGAATATATGACGTGTGACGCGGTGTTTCGCGGTTTTGTCGGAATATATGACGTGTGACGCGGTGTTTCGTGGTTTTGTCGGAATATGTGACGCGGTGTTTCGTGGTTTTGGGGGAATATGTGACGCGGTGTTTCGCGGTTTTGTCGGAATATATGATGTGTGACGCGGTGTTTCGCGGTTTTGTCAGAATATATGATGTGTGACGCGGTGTTTCGTGGTTTTGTCAGAATATATGACGTGTGACGCGGTGTTTCGCGGTTTTGTCAGAATATATGATGTGTGACGCGGTGTTTCGTGGTTTTGTCGGAATATGTGACGCGGTGTTTCGCGGTTTTGTCGGAATATATGACGTGTGACGCGGTGTTTTGCGGTTTTGTCAGAATATATGACGTGTGACGCGGTGTTTTGCGGTTTTGTCAGAATATATGACGTGTGACGCGGTGTTTCGCGGTTTTGTCGGAATATATGACGTGTGACGGGTATTTTCCGGATTTGTCGGAATATATGACGTGTGACGTGGTGTTTCGCGGTTTTGTCTGAATATATGACGTGTGACGGGTGGGTCGCGGTTTTGTCTGAATATATGACGTGTGACGGGTGGGTCGCGGTTTTGTCGGAATATATGACGTGTGACGGGGTGTTTCGCGGTTTTGTCTGAATATATGACGTGTGACGCAGTGGTTCGCGGTTTTGTCGGAATGTGTGACAGGTGGTTCGCGGTTTTGTCTGAATATATGACGTGTGACGGGTGGGTCGCGGTTTTGTCGGAATATATGACGTGTGACGGGGTGTTTCGCAGTTTTGTCGGAATATATGACGTGTGACGCAGTGGTTCGCGGTTTTGTCGGAATGTGTGACAGGTGGTTCGCGGTTTTGTCGGAATATATGACGTGTGACGCAGTGTTTCGCAGTTTTGTCGGAATATATGACGTGTGACGGGTGGTTCGCGGTTTTGTCGGAATATATGACGTGTGACGCGGTGTTTCGCAGTTTTGTCGGAATATATGACGTGTGACGGGTGGTTCGCGGTTTTGTCGGAATATATGACGTGTGACGGGTGGTTCGCAGTTTTGTCAGAATATATGACGTGTGACGCGGTGTTTCGCGGTTTTGTCAGAATATATGACGTGTGACGCGGTGTTTCGCGGTTTTGTCAGAATATATGATGTGTGACGTGGTGGTTCGCGGTTTTGTCTGAATATATGATGTGTGACGCGATGTTTCGTGGTTTTGTCAGAATATATGACGTGTGACGCGGTGTTTCGCGGTTTTGTCAGAATATATGATGTGTGACGTGGTGTTTCGTGGTTTTGTCGGAATATGTGACGCGGTGTTTCGCGGTTTTGTCGGAATATATGACGTGTGACGCGGTGTTTCGCGGTTTTGTCAGAATATATGACGTGTGACGCGGTGTTTCGCGGTTTTGTCAGAATATATGACGTGTGACGCGGTGTTTCGCGGTTTTGTCGGAATATATGACGTGTGACGGGTATTTTCCGGATTTGTCGGAATATATGACGTGTGACGTGGTGTTTCGCGGTTTTGTCAGAATATATGACGTGTGACGCGGTGTTTCGCGGTTTTGTCTGAATATATGACGTGTGACGGGTGGGTCGCGGTTTTGTCTGAATATATGACGTGTGACGGGTGGGTCGCGGTTTTGTCGGAATATATGACGTGTGACGGGGTGTTTCGCAGTTTTGTCGGAATATATGACGTGTGACGCAGTGGTTCGCGGTTTTGTCGGAATGTGTGACGGGTGGTTCGCGGTTTTGTCGGAATATATGACGTGTGACGCAGTGTTTCGCAGTTTTGTCGGAATATATGACGTGTGACGGGTGGTTCGCGGTTTTGTCGGAATATATGACGTGTGACGCGGTGTTTCGCAGTTTTGTCGGAATATATGACGTGTGATGCGGTGTTTCGCAGTTTTGTCGGAATATATGACGTGTGACGGGTGGTTCGCGGTTTTGTCGGAATATATGACGTGTGACGGGTGGTTCGTGGTTTTGTCGGAATATATGACGTGTGATGCGGTGTTTCGCAGTTTTGACGGAATATATGACGTGTGACGGGTGGTTCGCGGTTTTGTCGGAATATATGACGTGTGACGCGGTGGTTCGCGGTTTTGTCGGAATATATGACGTGTGTCGGGTGGTTCGCGGTTTTGTCGGAATATATGACGTGTGACGGGTGGTTCGCGGTTTTGTCGGAATATATGACGTGTGACGGGTGGTTCGCGGTTTTGTCGGAATATATAACGTGTGACGGGGTGGTTCGTGGTTTTGTCGGAATATATGACGTGTGACGGGTGGTTCGCGGTTTTGTCGGAATATATGACGTGTGATGCGGTGTTTCGCAGTTTTGTCGGAATATATAACGTGTGACGGGGTGGTTCGTGGTTTTGACGGAATATATGACGTGTGACGCGGTGGTTCGCGGTTTTGTCGGAATATATGACGCAGTGTTTCGCAGTTTTGTGGGAATATATGACGTGTGACGCGGTGTTTCGCGGTTTTGTCAGAATATATGACGTGTGACGCGGTGTTTCGCAGTTTTGTCGGAATATATGACGTGTGACGCGGTGTTTCGCGGTTTTGTCGGAATATATGACGTGTGACGCGGTGTTTCGCAGTTTTGTCAGAATATATGATATGTGACGCGGTGGTTCGCGGTTTTGTCGGAATATATGACGCAGTGTTTCGCAGTTTTGTGGGAATATATGACGTGTGACGCGGTGTTTCGCAGTTTTGTCAGAATATATGACGTGTGACGCGGTGTTTCGCGGTTTTGTCGGAATATATGACGTGTGACGCGGTGTTTCGCGGTTTTGACGGAATATATGACGTGTGACGGGGTATTTTCCGCTTTTGTCGGAATATATGACGCGTGACGCGGTGTTTCGCGTTTTTTTCGGAATATATGACGTGTGACGGGGTATTTTCCGCTTTTGTCGGAATATATGACGCGTGACGCGGTGTTTCGCGGTTTTGTCGGAATATATGACGTGTGACGCGGTGTTTCGCGGTTTTGTCGGAATATATGACGTGTGACGCGGTATATCACGGTTTTGTGGGAATATATGACGTGTGACGCGGTGTTTCGTGGTTTTGTCAGAATATATGACGTGTGACACGGTGTTTCGCGGTTTTGTCGGAATATATGACGTATGACGCGGTGTTTCGCGGTTTTGTCGGAATATATGACGTGTGACGCGGTGTTTCGCGGTTTTGTCGGAATATATGACGTGTGACACGGTGTTTCGCGGTTTTGTCGGAATATATGACGCGTGACGCGGTGTTTCGCGGTTTTGTCGGAATATATGACGTGTGACGGGGTATTTTCCGCTTTTGTCGGAATATATGACGCGTGACGCTGTGTTTCGCGGTTTGGTCAGAATATATGACGTGTGACGCGGTGTTTCGCGGTTTTGTCGGAATATATGACGTGTGACGCGGTGTTTCGCGGTTTTGTCAGAATATATGACGTGTGACGGGTGGTTCGCGGTTTTGTCAGAATATATGACGTGTGACACGGTGTTTCGCGGTTTTGTCGGAATATATGACGTATGACGCGGTGTTTCGCGGTTTTGTCGGAATATGTGACGCGCTGTTTCGCGGTTTTGTCGGAATATATGACGTGTGACGCGGTATATCACAGTTTTGTGGGAATATATGACGTGTGACGCGGTGTTTCGCGGTTTTGTCAGAATATATGACGTGTGACGGGTGGTTCGCGGTTTTGTCAGAATATATGACGTGTGACACGGTGTTTCGCGGTTTTGTCGGAATATATGACGTATGACGCGGTGTTTCGCGGTTTTGTCGGAATATGTGACGCGCTGTTTCGCGGTTTTGTCGGAATATATGACGTGTGACGCGGTATATCACAGTTTTGTGGGAATATATGACGTGTGACGCGGTGTTTTGCGGTTTTGTCAGAATATATGACGTGTGACGGGTGGTTCGCGGTTTTGTCAGAATATATGACGTGTGACACGGTGTTTCGCGGTTTTGTCGGAATATATGACGTGTGACGCGGTGTTTCGCGGTTTTGTCGGAATATATGACGTGTGACGCGGTGTTTCGTGGTTTTGTCGGAATATGTGACGCGGTGTTTCGTGGTTTTGGGGGAATATGTGACGCGGTGTTTCGCGGTTTTGTCGGAATATATGATGTGTGACGCGGTGTTTCGCGGTTTTGTCAGAATATATGATGTGTGACGCGGTGTTTCGTGGTTTTGTCAGAATATATGACGTGTGACGCGGTGTTTCGCGGTTTTGTCAGAATATATGATGTGTGACGCGGTGTTTCGTGGTTTTGTCGGAATATGTGACGCGGTGTTTCGCGGTTTTGTCGGAATATATGACGTGTGACGCGGTGTTTTGCGGTTTTGTCAGAATATATGACGTGTGACGCGGTGTTTTGCGGTTTTGTCAGAATATATGACGTGTGACGCGGTGTTTCGCGGTTTTGTCGGAATATATGACGTGTGACGGGTATTTTCCGGATTTGTCGGAATATATGACGTGTGACGTGGTGTTTCGCGGTTTTGTCTGAATATATGACGTGTGACGGGTGGGTCGCGGTTTTGTCTGAATATATGACGTGTGACGGGTGGGTCGCGGTTTTGTCGGAATATATGACGTGTGACGGGTGGGTCGCGGTTTTGTCGGAATATATGACGTGTGACGGGGTGTTTCGCAGTTTTGTCGGAATATATGACGTGTGACGCAGTGGTTCGCGGTTTTGTCGGAATGTGTGACAGGTGGTTCGCGGTTTTGTCGGAATATATGACGTGTGACGCAGTGTTTCGCAGTTTTGTCGGAATATATGACGTGTGACGGGTGGTTCGCGGTTTTGTCGGAATATATGACGTGTGACGCGGTGTTTCGCAGTTTTGTCGGAATATATGACGTGTGACGGGTGGTTCGCGGTTTTGTCCGAATATATGACGTGTGTCGGGTGGTTCGCGGTTTTGTCGGAATATATGACGTGTGACGGGTGGTTCGCGGTTTTGTCGGAATATATGACGTGTGACGGGTGGTTCGCGGTTTTGTCGGAATATATGACGTGTGATGCGGTGTTTCGCAGTTTTGTCGGAATATATAACGTGTGACGGGGTGGTTCGTGGTTTTGACGGAATATATGACGTGTGACGCGGTGGTTCGCGGTTTTGTCGGAATATATGACGCAGTGTTTCGCAGTTTTGTGGGAATATATGACGTGTGACGCGGTGTTTCGCGGTTTTGTCAGAATATATGACGTGTGACGCGGTGTTTCGCAGTTTTGTCGGAATATATGACGTGTGACGCGGTGTTTCGCGGTTTTGTCGGAATATATGACGTGTGACGCGGTGTTTCGCAGTTTTGTCAGAATATATGACATGTGACGCGGTGGTTCGCGGTTTTGTCGGAATATATGACGCATTGTTTCGCAGTTTTGTGGGAATATATGACGTGTGACGCGGTGTTTCGCAGTTTTGTCAGAATATATGACGTGTGACGCGGTGTTTCGCGGTTTTGTCGGAATATATGACGTGTGACGCGGTGTTTCGCGGTTTTGTCGGAATATATGACGTGTGACGGGGTATTTTCCGCTTTTGTCGGAATATATGACGCGTGACGCGGTGTTTCGCGGTTTTGTCGGAATATATGACGTGTGACGGGGTATTTTCCGCTTTTGTCGGAATATATGACGCGTGACGCGGTGTTTCGCGGTTTTGTCGGAATATATGACGTGTGACGCGGTGTTTCGCGGTTTTGTCGGAATATATGACGTGTGACGCGGTATATCACGGTTTTGTGGGAATATATGACGTGTGACGCGGTGTTTCGTGGTTTTGTCAGAATATATGACGTGTGACACGGTGTTTCGCGGTTTTGTCGGAATATATGACGTATGACGCGGTGTTTCGCGGTTTTGTCGGAATATATGACGTGTGACGCGGTGTTTCGCGGTTTTGTCGGAATATATGACGTGTGACACGGTGTTTCGCGGTTTTGTCGGAATATATGACGCGTGACGCGGTGTTTCGCGGTTTTGTCGGAATATATGACGTGTGACGGGGTATTTTCCGCTTTTGTCGGAATATATGACGCGTGACGCTGTGTTTCGCGGTTTGGTCAGAATATATGACGTGTGACGCGGTGTTTCGCGGTTTTGTTGGAATATATGACGTGTGACGCGGTATATCACAGTTTTGTGGGAATATATGACGTGTGACGCGGTGTTTCGCGGTTTTGTCAGAATATATGACGTGTGACGGGTGGTTCGCGGTTTTGTCAGAATATATGACGTGTGACACGGTGTTTCGCGGTTTTGTCGGAATGTATGACGTATGACGCGGTGTTTCGCGGTTTTGTCGGAATATGTGACGCGCTGTTTCGCGGTTTTGTCGGAATATATGACGTGTGACGCGGTGTTTCGCGGTTTTGTCGGAATATATGACGTGTGACGCGGTGTTTCGCGGTTTTGTCGGAATATATGACGTGTGACGCGGTGTTTCGCAGTTTTGTCAGAATATATGACATGTGACGCGGTGGTTCGCGGTTTTGTCGGAATATATGACGCAGTGTTTCGCAGTTTTGTGGGAATATATGACGTGTGACGCGGTGTTTCGCAGTTTTGTCAGAATATATGACGTGTGACGCGGTGTTTCGCGGTTTTGACGGAATATATGACGTGTGACGGGGTATTTTCCGCTTTTGTCGGAATATATGACGCGTGACGCGGTGTTTCGCGTTTTTTTCGGAATATATGACGTGTGACGGGGTATTTTCCGCTTTTGTCGGAATATATGACGCGTGACGCGGTGTTTCGCGGTTTTGTCGGAATATATGACGTGTGACGCGGTGTTTCGCGGTTTTGTCGGAATATATGACGTGTGACGCGGTATATCACGGTTTTGTGGGAATATATGACGTGTGACGCGGTGTTTCGTGGTTTTGTCAGAATATATGACGTGTGACACGGTGTTTCGCGGTTTTGTCGGAATATATGACGTATGACGCGGTGTTTCGCGGTTTTGTCGGAATATATGACGTGTGACGCGGTGTTTCGCGGTTTTGTCGGAATATATGACGTGTGACACGGTGTTTCGCGGTTTTGTCGGAATATATGACGCGTGACGCGGTGTTTCGCGGTTTTGTCGGAATATATGACGTGTGACGGGGTATTTTCCGCTTTTGTCGGAATATATGACGCGTGACGCTGTGTTTCGCGGTTTGGTCAGAATATATGACGTGTGACGCGGTGTTTCGCGGTTTTGTCGGAATATATGACGTGTGACGCGGTGTTTCGTGGTTTTGTCAGAATATATGACGTGTGACGGGTGGTTCGCGGTTTTGTCAGAATATATGACGTGTGACACGGTGTTTCGCGGTTTTGTCGGAATATATGACGTATGACGCGGTGTTTCGCGGTTTTGTCGGAATATGTGACGCGCTGTTTCGCGGTTTTGTCGGAATATATGACGTGTGACGCGGTATATCACAGTTTTGTGGGAATATATGACGTGTGACGCGGTGTTTCGCGGTTTTGTCAGAATATATGACGTGTGACGGGTGGTTCGCGGTTTTGTCAGAATATATGACGTGTGACACGGTGTTTCGCGGTTTTGTCGGAATATATGACGTGTGACGCGGTGTTTCGCGGTTTTGTCGGAATATATGACGTGTGACGCGGTGTTTCGTGGTTTTGTCGGAATATGTGACGCGGTGTTTCGTGGTTTTGGGGGAATATGTGACGCGGTGTTTCGCGGTTTTGTCGGAATATATGATGTGTGACGCGGTGTTTCGCGGTTTTGTCAGAATATATGATGTGTGACGCGGTGTTTCGTGGTTTTGTCAGAATATATGACGTGTGACGCGGTGTTTCGCGGTTTTGTCAGAATATATGATGTGTGACGCGGTGTTTCGTGGTTTTGTCGGAATATGTGACGCGGTGTTTCGCGGTTTTGTCGGAATATATGACGTGTGACGCGGTGTTTTGCGGTTTTGTCAGAATATATGACGTGTGACGCGGTGTTTTGCGGTTTTGTCAGAATATATGACGTGTGACGCGGTGTTTCGCGGTTTTGTCGGAATATATGACGTGTGACGGGTATTTTCCGGATTTGTCGGAATATATGACGTGTGACGTGGTGTTTCGCGGTTTTGTTTGAATATATGACGTGTGACGGGTGGGTCGCGGTTTTGTCTGAATATATGACGTGTGACGGGTGGGTCGCGGTTTTGTCGGAATATATGACGTGTGACGGGTGGGTCGCGGTTTTGTCGGAATATATGACGTGTGACGGGTGGGTCGCGGTTTTGTCTGAATATATGACGTGTGACGGGTGGGTCGCGGTTTTGTCGGAATATATGACGTGTGACGGGTGGGTCGCGGTTTTGTCGGAATATATGACGTGTGACGGGGTGTTTCGCAGTTTTGTCGGAATATATGACGTGTGACGCAGTGGTTCGCGGTTTTGTCGGAATGTGTGACAGGTGGTTCGCGGTTTTGTCGGAATATATGACGTGTGACGCAGTGTTTCGCAGTTTTGTCGGAATATATGACGTGTGACGGGTGGTTCGCGGTTTTGTCGGAATATATGACGTGTGACGCGGTGTTTCGCAGTTTTGTCGGAATATATGACGTGTGACGGGTGGTTCGCGGTTTTGTCCGAATATATGACGTGTGTCGGGTGGTTCGCGGTTTTGTCGGAATATATGACGTGTGACGGGTGGTTCGCGGTTTTGTCGGAATATATGACGTGTGACGGGTGGTTCGCGGTTTTGTCGGAATATATAACGTGTGACGGGGTGGTTCGTGGTTTTGTCGGAATATATGACGTGTGACGGGTGGTTCGCGGTTTTGTCGGAATATATGACGTGTGATGCGGTGTTTCGCAGTTTTGTCGGAATATATAACGTGTGACGGGGTGGTTCGTGGTTTTGACGGAATATATGACGTGTGACGCGGTGGTTCGCGGTTTTGTCGGAATATATGACGCAGTGTTTCGCAGTTTTGTGGGAATATATGACGTGTGACGCGGTGTTTCGCGGTTTTGTCAGAATATATGACGTGTGACGCGGTGTTTCGCAGTTTTGTCGGAATATATGACGTGTGACGCGGTGTTTCGCGGTTTTGTCGGAATATATGACGTGTGACGCGGTGTTTCGCAGTTTTGTCAGAATATATGACATGTGACGCGGTGGTTCGCGGTTTTGTCGGAATATATGACGCATTGTTTCGCAGTTTTGTGGGAATATATGACGTGTGACGCGGTGTTTCGCAGTTTTGTCAGAATATATGACGTGTGACGCGGTGTTTCGCGGTTTTGTCGGAATATATGACGTGTGACGCGGTGTTTCGCGGTTTTGTCGGAATATATGACGTGTGACGGGGTATTTTCCGCTTTTGTCGGAATATATGACGCGTGACGCGGTGTTTCGCGGTTTTGTCGGAATATATGACGTGTGACGGGGTATTTTCCGCTTTTGTCGGAATATATGACGCGTGACGCGGTGTTTCGCGGTTTTGTCGGAATATATGACGTGTGACGCGGTGTTTCGCGGTTTTGTCGGAATATATGACGTGTGACGCGGTATATCACGGTTTTGTGGGAATATATGACGTGTGACGCGGTGTTTCGTGGTTTTGTCAGAATATATGACGTGTGACACGGTGTTTCGCGGTTTTGTCGGAATATATGACGTATGACGCGGTGTTTCGCGGTTTTGTCGGAATATATGACGTGTGACGCGGTGTTTCGCGGTTTTGTCGGAATATATGACGTGTGACACGGTGTTTCGCGGTTTTGTCGGAATATATGACGCGTGACGCGGTGTTTCGCGGTTTTGTCGGAATATATGACGTGTGACGGGGTATTTTCCGCTTTTGTCGGAATATATGACGCGTGACGCTGTGTTTCGCGGTTTGGTCAGAATATATGACGTGTGACGCGGTGTTTCGCGGTTTTGTTGGAATATATGACGTGTGACGCGGTATATCACAGTTTTGTGGGAATATATGACGTGTGACGCGGTGTTTCGCGGTTTTGTCAGAATATATGACGTGTGACGGGTGGTTCGCGGTTTTGTCAGAATATATGACGTGTGACACGGTGTTTCGCGGTTTTGTCGGAATATATGACGTATGACGCGGTGTTTCGCGGTTTTGTCGGAATATGTGACGCGCTGTTTCGCGGTTTTGTCGGAATATATGACGTGTGACACGGTGTTTCGCGGTTTTGTCGGAATATATGACGTGTGACGCGGTGTTTCGCGGTTTTGTCGGAATATATGACGTGTGACGCGGTGTTTCGTGGTTTTGTCGGAATATGTGACGCGGTGTTTCGTGGTTTTGTCGGAATATGTGACGCGGTGTTTCGCGGTTTTGTCGGAATATATGACGTGTGACGCGGTGTTTCGCGGTTTTGTCAGAATATATGACGTGTGACGCAGTGTTTCGCGGTTTTGTCAGAATATATGACGTGTGACGCGGTGTTTCGCGGTTTTGTCGGAATATATGACGTGTGACGGGTGGTTCGCGGTTTTGTCGGAATATATGACGTGTGACGCGGTGTTTCGCAGTTTTGTCGGAATATATGACGTGTGACGGGTGGTTCGCGGTTTTGTCGGAATATATGACGCGTGACGCGGTGTTTCGCGGTTTTGTCGGAATATATGACGTGTGACGGGTGGTTCGCGGTTTTGTCTGAATATATGATGTGTGACGCGATGTTTCGTGGTTTTGTCAGAATATATGATGTGTGACGTGGTGTTTCGTGGTTTTGTCGGAATATGTGACGCGGTGTTTCGCGGTTTTGTCGGAATATATGACGTGTGACGCGGTGTTTCGCGGTTTTGTCAGAATATATGACGTGTGACGCGGTGTTTCGCGGTTTTGTCAGAATATATGACGTGTGACGCGGTGTTTCGCGGTTTTGTCGGAATATATGACGTGTGACGGGTATTTTCCGGATTTGTCTGAATATATGACGTGTGACGGGTGGGTCGCGGTTTTGTCTGAATATATGACGTGTGACGGGTGGGTCGCGGTTTTGTCGGAATATATGACGTGTGACGGGGTGTTTCGCAGTTTTGTCGGAATATATGACGTGTGACGCGGTGTTTCGCGGTTTTGTCGGAATATATGACGTGTGACGCGGTATATCACGGTTTTGTGGGAATATATGACGTGTGACGCGGTGTTTCGTGGTTTTGTCAGAATATATGACGTGTGACACGGTGTTTCGCGGTTTTGTCGGAATATATGACGTATGACGCGGTGTTTCGCGGTTTTGTCGGAATATATGACGTGTGACGCGGTGTTTCGCGGTTTTGTCAGAATATATGACGTGTGACACGGTGTTTCGCGGTTTTGTCGGAATATATGACGCGTGACGCGGTGTTTCGCGGTTTTGTCGGAATATATGACGTGTGACGGGGTATTTTCCGCTTTTGTCGGAATATATGACGCGTGACGCTGTGTTTCGCGGTTTGGTCAGAATATATGACGTGTGACGCGGTGTTTCGCGGTTTTGTCGGAATATATGACGTGTGACGCGGTATATCACAGTTTTGTGGGAATATATGACGTGTGACGCGGTGTTTCGCGGTTTTGTCAGAATATATGACGTGTGACACGGTGTTTCGCGGTTTTGTCGGAATATATGACGTATGACGCGGTGTTTCGCGGTTTTGTCGGAATATGTGACGCGGTGTTTCGCGGTTTTGTCGGAATATATGACGTGTGACGCGGTGTTTCGCGGTTTTGTCGGAATATATGACGTGTGACGCGGTGTTTCGTGGTTTTGTCGGAATATGTGACGCGGTGTTTCGTGGTTTTGGGGGAATATGTGACGCGGTGTTTCGCGGTTTTGTCGGAATATATGATGTGTGACGCGGTGTTTCGCGGTTTTGTCAGAATATATGATGTGTGACGCGGTGTTTCGTGGTTTTGTCAGAATATATGACGTGTGACACGGTGTTTCGCGGTTTTGTCAGAATATATGATGTGTGACGCGGTGTTTCGTGGTTTTGTCGGAATATGTGACGCGGTGTTTCGCGGTTTTGTCGGAATATATGACGTGTGACGCGGTGTTTTGCGGTTTTGTCAGAATATATGACGTGTGACGGGTGGTTCGCGGTTTTGTCAGAATATATGACGTGTGACGCGGTGTTTCGCGGTTTTGTCGGAATATATGACGTGTGACACGGTGTTTCGCGGTTTTGTCGGAATATATGACGTGTGACGCGGTGTTTCGCGGTTTTGTCGGAATATATGACGTGTGACGCGGTGTTTCGTGGTTTTGTCGGAATATGTGACGCGGTGTTTCGTGGTTTTGGGGGAATATGTGACGCGGTGTTTCGCGGTTTTGTCGGAATATATGATGTGTGACGCGGTGTTTCGCGGTTTTGTCAGAATATATGATGTGTGACGCGGTGTTTCGTGGTTTTGTCAGAATATATGACGTGTGACGCGGTGTTTCGCGGTTTTGTCAGAATATATGATGTGTGACGCGGTGTTTCGTGGTTTTGTCGGAATATGTGACGCGGTGTTTCGCGGTTTTGTCGGAATATATGACGTGTGACGCGGTGTTTTGCGGTTTTGTCAGAATATATGACGTGTGACGCGGTGTTTTGCGGTTTTGTCAGAATATATGACGTGTGACGCGGTGTTTCGCGGTTTTGTCGGAATATATGACGTGTGACGGGTATTTTCCGGATTTGTCGGAATATATGACGTGTGACGTGGTGTTTCGCGGTTTTGTCTGAATATATGACGTGTGACGGGTGGGTCGCGGTTTTGTCTGAATATATGACGTGTGACGGGTGGGTCGCGGTTTTGTCGGAATATATGACGTGTGACGGGTGGGTCGCGGTTTTGTCGGAATATATGACGTGTGACGGGGTGTTTCGCAGTTTTGTCGGAATATATGACGTGTGACGCAGTGGTTCGCGGTTTTGTCGGAATGTGTGACAGGTGGTTCGCGGTTTTGTCGGAATATATGACGTGTGACGCAGTGTTTCGCAGTTTTGTCGGAATATATGACGTGTGACGGGTGGTTCGCGGTTTTGTCGGAATATATGACGTGTGACGCGGTGTTTCGCAGTTTTGTCGGAATATATGACGTGTGACGCGGTGTTTCGCGGTTTTGTCAGAATATATGACGTGTGACGCGGTGTTTCGCAGTTTTGTCGGAATATATGACGTGTGACGCGGTGTTTCGCGGTTTTGTCGGAATATATGACGTGTGACGCGGTGTTTCGCAGTTTTGTCAGAATATATGACATGTGACGCGGTGGTTCGCGGTTTTGTCGGAATATATGACGCATTGTTTCGCAGTTTTGTGGGAATATATGACGTGTGACGCGGTGTTTCGCAGTTTTGTCAGAATATATGACGTGTGACGCGGTGTTTCGCGGTTTTGTCGGAATATATGACGTGTGACGCGGTGTTTCGCGGTTTTGTCGGAATATATGACGTGTGACGGGGTATTTTCCGCTTTTGTCGGAATATATGACGCGTGACGCGGTGTTTCGCGGTTTTGTCGGAATATATGACGTGTGACGGGGTATTTTCCGCTTTTGTCGGAATATATGACGCGTGACGCGGTGTTTCGCGGTTTTGTCGGAATATATGACGTGTGACGCGGTGTTTCGCGGTTTTGTCGGAATATATGACGTGTGACGCGGTATATCACGGTTTTGTGGGAATATATGACGTGTGACGCGGTGTTTCGTGGTTTTGTCAGAATATATGACGTGTGACACGGTGTTTCGCGGTTTTGTCGGAATATATGACGTATGACGCGGTGTTTCGCGGTTTTGTCGGAATATATGACGTGTGACGCGGTGTTTCGCGGTTTTGTCGGAATATATGACGTGTGACACGGTGTTTCGCGGTTTTGTCGGAATATATGACGCGTGACGCGGTGTTTCGCGGTTTTGTCGGAATATATGACGTGTGACGGGGTATTTTCCGCTTTTGTCGGAATATATGACGCGTGACGCTGTGTTTCGCGGTTTGGTCAGAATATATGACGTGTGACGCGGTGTTTCGCGGTTTTGTCGGAATATATGACGTGTGACGCGGTATATCACAGTTTTGTGGGAATATATGACGTGTGACGCGGTGTTTCGCGGTTTTGTCAGAATATATGACGTGTGACGGGTGGTTCGCGGTTTTGTCAGAATATATGACGTGTGACACGGTGTTTCGCGGTTTTGTCGGAATATATGACGTATGACGCGGTGTTTCGCGGTTTTGTCGGAATATGTGACGCGCTGTTTCGCGGTTTTGTCGGAATATATGACGTGTGACACGGTGTTTCGCGGTTTTGTCGGAATATATGACGTGTGACGCGGTGTTTCGCGGTTTTGTCGGAATATATGACGTGTGACGCGGTGTTTCGTGGTTTTGTCGGAATATGTGACGCGGTGTTTCGTGGTTTTGTCGGAATATGTGACGCGGTGTTTCGCGGTTTTGTCGGAATATATGACGTGTGACGCGGTGTTTCGCGGTTTTGTCAGAATATATGACGTGTGACGCAGTGTTTCGCGGTTTTGTCAGAATATATGACGTGTGACGCGGTGTTTCGCGGTTTTGTCGGAATATATGACGTGTGACGGGTGGTTCGCGGTTTTGTCGGAATATATGACGTGTGACGCGGTGTTTCGCAGTTTTGTCGGAATATATGACGTGTGACGGGTGGTTCGCGGTTTTGTCGGAATATATGACGCGTGACGCGGTGTTTCGCGGTTTTGTCGGAATATATGACGTGTGACGGGTGGTTCGCGGTTTTGTCTGAATATATGACGTGTGACGCGATGTTTCGTGGTTTTGTCAGAATATATGATGTGTGACGTGGTGTTTCGTGGTTTTGTCGGAATATGTGACGCGGTGTTTCGCGGTTTTGTCGGAATATATGACGTGTGACGCGGTGTTTCGCGGTTTTGTCAGAATATATGACGTGTGACTCGGTGTTTCGCGGTTTTGTCAGAATATATGACGTGTGACGCGGTGTTTCGCGGTTTTGTCGGAATATATGACGTGTGACGGGTATTTTCCGGATTTGTCGGAATATATGACGTGTGACGTGGTGTTTCGCGGTTTTGTCAGAATATATGACGTGTGACGCGGTGTTTCGCGGTTTTGTCTGAATATATGACGTGTGACGGGTGGGTCGCGGTTTTGTCTGAATATATGACGTGTGACGGGTGGGTCGCGGTTTTGTCGGAATATATGACGTGTGACGGGGTGTTTCGCAGTTTTGTCGGAATATATGACGTGTGACGCGGTGTTTCGCGGTTTTGTCGGAATATATGACGTGTGACGCGGTATATCACGGTTTTGTGGGAATATATGACGTGTGACACGGTGTTTCGCGGTTTTGTCGGAATATATGACGTATGACGCGGTGTTTCGCGGTTTTGTCGGAATATATGACGTGTGACGCGGTGTTTCGCGGTTTTGTCAGAATATATGACGTGTGACACGGTGTTTCGCGGTTTTGTCGGAATATATGACGCGTGACGCGGTGTTTCGCGGTTTTGTCGGAATATATGACGTGTGACGGGGTATTTTCCGCTTTTGTCGGAATATATGACGCGTGACGCTGTGTTTCGCGGTTTTGTCAGAATATATGACGTGTGACGCGGTGTTTCGCGGTTTTGTCGGAATATATGACGTGTGACGCGGTATATCACAGTTTTGTGGGAATATATGACGTGTGACGCGGTGTTTCGCGGTTTTGTCAGAATATATGACGTGTGACACGGTGTTTCGCGGTTTTGTCGGAATATATGACGTATGACGCGGTGTTTCGCGGTTTTGTCGGAATATGTGACGCGGTGTTTCGCGGTTTTGTCGGAATATATGACGTGTGACGCGGTGTTTCGCGGTTTTGTCGGAATATATGACGTGTGACGCGGTGTTTCGTGGTTTTGTCGGAATATGTGACGCGGTGTTTCGTGGTTTTGGGGGAATATGTGACGCGGTGTTTCGCGGTTTTGTCGGAATATATGATGTGTGACGCGGTGTTTCGCGGTTTTGTCAGAATATATGATGTGTGACGCGGTGTTTCGTGGTTTTGTCAGAATATATGACGTGTGACACGGTGTTTCGCGGTTTTGTCAGAATATATGATGTGTGACGCGGTGTTTCGTGGTTTTGTCGGAATATGTGACGCGGTGTTTCGCGGTTTTGTCGGAATATATGACGTGTGACGCGGTGTTTTGCGGTTTTGTCAGAATATATGACGTGTGACGCGGTGTTTTGCGGTTTTGTCAGAATATATGACGTGTGACGCGGTGTTTCGCGGTTTTGTCGGAATATATGACGTGTGACGGGTGGTTCGCGGTTTTGTCGGAATATATGACGTGTGACGCGGTGTTTCGCAGTTTTGTCGGAATATATGACGTGTGACGGGTGGTTCGCGGTTTTGTCGGAATATATGACGCGTGACGCGGTGTTTCGCGGTTTTGTCGGAATATATGACGTGTGACGGGTGGTTCGCGGTTTTGTCTGAATATATGACGTGTGACGCGATGTTTCGTGGTTTTGTCAGAATATATGATGTGTGACGTGGTGTTTCGTGGTTTTGTCGGAATATGTGACGCGGTGTTTCGCGGTTTTGTCGGAATATATGACGTGTGACGCGGTGTTTCGCGGTTTTGTCAGAATATATGACGTGTGACTCGGTGTTTCGCGGTTTTGTCAGAATATATGACGTGTGACGCGGTGTTTCGCGGTTTTGTCGGAATATATGACGTGTGACGGGTATTTTCCGGATTTGTCGGAATATATGACGTGTGACGTGGTGTTTCGCGGTTTTGTCAGAATATATGACGTGTGACGCGGTGTTTCGCGGTTTTGTCTGAATATATGACGTGTGACGGGTGGGTCGCGGTTTTGTCTGAATATATGACGTGTGACGGGTGGGTCGCGGTTTTGTCGGAATATATGACGTGTGACGGGGTGTTTCGCAGTTTTGTCGGAATATATGACGTGTGACGCGGTGTTTCGCGGTTTTGTCGGAATATATGACGTGTGACGCGGTATATCACGGTTTTGTGGGAATATATGACGTGTGACACGGTGTTTCGCGGTTTTGTCGGAATATATGACGTATGACGCGGTGTTTCGCGGTTTTGTCGGAATATATGACGTGTGACGCGGTGTTTCGCGGTTTTGTCAGAATATATGACGTGTGACACGGTGTTTCGCGGTTTTGTCGGAATATATGACGCGTGACGCGGTGTTTCGCGGTTTTGTCGGAATATATGACGTGTGACGGGGTATTTTCCGCTTTTGTCGGAATATATGACGCGTGACGCTGTGTTTCGCGGTTTTGTCAGAATATATGACGTGTGACGCGGTGTTTCGCGGTTTTGTCGGAATATATGACGTGTGACGCGGTATATCACAGTTTTGTGGGAATATATGACGTGTGACGCGGTGTTTCGCGGTTTTGTCAGAATATATGACGTGTGACACGGTGTTTCGCGGTTTTGTCGGAATATATGACGTATGACGCGGTGTTTCGCGGTTTTGTCGGAATATGTGACGCGGTGTTTCGCGGTTTTGTCGGAATATATGACGTGTGACGCGGTGTTTCGCGGTTTTGTCGGAATATATGACGTGTGACGCGGTGTTTCGTGGTTTTGTCGGAATATGTGACGCGGTGTTTCGTGGTTTTGGGGGAATATGTGACGCGGTGTTTCGCGGTTTTGTCGGAATATATGATGTGTGACGCGGTGTTTCGCGGTTTTGTCAGAATATATGATGTGTGACGCGGTGTTTCGTGGTTTTGTCAGAATATATGACGTGTGACACGGTGTTTCGCGGTTTTGTCAGAATATATGATGTGTGACGCGGTGTTTCGTGGTTTTGTCGGAATATGTGACGCGGTGTTTCGCGGTTTTGTCGGAATATATGACGTGTGACGCGGTGTTTTGCGGTTTTGTCAGAATATATGACGTGTGACGCGGTGTTTTGCGGTTTTGTCAGAATATATGACGTGTGACGCGGTGTTTCGCGGTTTTGTCGGAATATATGACGTGTGACGGGTATTTTCCGGATTTGTCGGAATATATGACGTGTAACGTGGTGTTTCGCGGTTTTGTCAGAATATATGACGTGTGACGCGGTGTTTCGCGGTTTTGTCTGAATATATGACGTGTGACGGGTGGGTCGCGGTTTTGTCTGAATATATGACGTGTGACGGGTGGGTCGCGGTTTTTTCGGAATATATGACGTGTGACGGGGTGTTTCGCAGTTTTGTCGGAATATATGACGTGTGACGCAGTGGTTCGCGGTTTTGTCGGAATGTGTGACAGGTGGTTCGCGGTTTTGTCGGAATATATGACGTGTGACGCAGTGTTTCGCAGTTTTGTCGGAATATATGACGTGTGACGGGTGGTTCGCGGTTTTGTCGGAATATATGACGTGTGACGCGGTGTTTCGCAGTTTTGTCGGAATATATGACGTGTGACGGGTGGTTCGCGGTTTTGTCGGAATATATGACGTGTGACGGGTGGTTCGCGGTTTTGTCTGAATATATGATGTGTGACGCGATGTTTCGTGGTTTTGTCAGAATATATGACGTGTGACGCGGTGTTTCGCGGTTTTGTCAGAATATATGATGTGTGACGTGGTGTTTCGTGGTTTTGTCGGAATATGTGACGCGGTGTTTCGCGGTTTTGTCGGAATATATGACGTGTGACGCGGTGTTTCGCGGTTTTGTCAGAATATATGACGTGTGACGCGGTGTTTCGCGGTTTTGTCAGAATATATGACGTGTGACGCGGTGTTTCGCGGTTTTGTCGGAATATATGACGTGTGACGGGTATTTTCCGGATTTGTCGGAATATATGACGTGTGACGTGGTGTTTCGCGGTTTTGTCAGAATATATGACGTGTGACGCGGTGTTTCGCGGTTTTGTCTGAATATATGACGTGTGACGGGTGGGTCGCGGTTTTGTCTGAATATATGACGTGTGACGGGTGGGTCGCGGTTTTGTCGGAATATATGACGTGTGACGGGGTGTTTCGCAGTTTTGTCGGAATATATGACGTGTGACGCAGTGGTTCGCGGTTTTGTCGGAATGTGTGACGGGTGGTTCGCGGTTTTGTCGGAATATATGACGTGTGACGCAGTGTTTCGCAGTTTTGTCGGAATATATGACGTGTGACGGGTGGTTCGCGGTTTTGTCGGAATATATGACGTATGACGCGGTGTTCCGCAGTTTTGTCGGAATATATGACGTGTGATGCGGTGTTTCGCAGTTTTGTCGGAATATATGACGTGTGACGCGGTGTTCCGCAGTTTTGTCGAAATATATGACGTGTGATGCGGTGTTTCGCAGTTTTGTCGGAATATATGACGTGTGACGGGTGGTTCGTGGTTTTGTCGGAATATATGACGTGTGATGCGGTGTTTCGCAGTTTTGACGGAATATATGACGTGTGACGGGTGGTTCGCGGTTTTGTCGGAATATATGACGTGTGACGCGGTGGTTCGCGGTTTTGTCGGAATATATGACGTGTGTCGGGTGGTTCGCGGTTTTGTCGGAATATATGACGTGTGACGGGTGGTTCGCGGTTTTGTCGGAATATATAACGTGTGACGGGGTGGTTCGTGGTTTTGTCGGAATATATGACGTGTGACGGGTGGTTCGCGGTTTTGTCGGAATATATGACGTGTGATGCGGTGTTTCGCAGTTTTGTCGGAATATATGACATGTGACGCGGTGGTTCGCAGTTTTGTCGGAATATATGACGTGTGACGGGGTGGTTCGTGGTTTTGACGGAATATATGACGTGTGACGCGGTGGTTCGCGGTTTTGTCGGAATATATGACGCAGTGTTTCGCAGTTTTGTGGGAATATATGACGTGTGACGCGGTGTTTCGCGGTTTTGTCAGAATATATGACGTGTGACGCGGTGTTTCGCAGTTTTGTCGGAATATATGACGTGTGACGCGGTGTTTCGCGGTTTTGTCGGAATATATGACGTGTGACGAGGTGTTTCGCAGTTATGTCAGAATATATGACATGTGACGCGGTGGTTCGCGGTTTTGTCGGAATATATGACGCAGTGTTTCGCAGTTTTGTGGGAATATATGACGTGTGACGCGGTGTTTCGCAGTTTTGTCAGAATATATGACGTGTGACGCGGTGTTTCGCGGTTTTGTCGGAATATATGACGTGTGACGCGATGTTTCGCGGTTTTGTCAGAATATATGACGTGTGACGGGTGGTTCGCGGTTTTGTCGGAATATATGACGCGGTGTTTCGCAGTTTTGTCAGAATATATGACGTGTGACGCGGTGTTTCGCAGTTTTGTCAGAATATATGACGTGTGACGCGGTGGTTCGCGGTTTTGTCAGAATATATGACGTGTGACGGGTGGTTCGCGGTTTTGTCGGAATATATGACGTGTGACGCGGTGTTTCGCGGTTTTGTGGGAATGTATGACGTGTGACGCGGTGGTTCGCGGTTTTGTCGGAATGTATATAACGTCATGTATTCCGACAAAACCGCGAAACACTGCGTCACTTTAATGTATGGAATATATCATTGGATACATTGTTATCTTTTCTAATTGGATGATATTTGTCATGTCCTCCGAATATACAGAGAGTATAATAAAGATATAATAATGATTACATTGTATCCTGTGGATTGTCTCCTCCCATCACGTGACCTTATATTGCTTCCATAGAATCTCTATAAATAACATTGTTTCCATCCTTAGCTCCGCCCACTCCGCAGCTGTTTCCTCCACCTGTCCTCACGCCTCATCCACAGCCTCAGCCCCGCCCACCTGTCAATGGAGACCCGCCCCCTCCCTGTCTGTCACTCCCTTCTCCCCGCCCCTTCCCATAGCTAAGCGCGGGAGCGGAGATGTCAATAACCTGGCCCCGCCCACCCACATTGTGCGGATGGCTCCTCCCACCGGCCGTCACTCACCTGTCTGTGTCGCTCACTTCGGGAGCTGCCGGCCCCTCCCACCGGCTGTCAGTCATCGCTCCCGCCACGCCTCTCCTCGGAGCTCGGCGCTGATTGGCTGGGTCGGGTCACATGGGTCTCCTCCGCAGACTGACTGAAGTTGGTGGAGAGCGGAGCGCCCCGAGAGAAGAAGGTGAGAGAGAGAGCCCGGGGCCCGGGCCCTCACTGAGAGCATGCTGGGGGCGATCTATGGGGGAGGGGAGGAGCTGTCATCTCTACTGTACATTGTGTATAGAGGGGAGGGGCCAGAGACAGCACCGCTCCTCCCCCTACACTCCTTGTATGGTCAGGGGGCGGGGCCTTCTCTACTATACACTGTGTATAGAGGGGAGGGGCCAGAGACAGCACCGCTCCTCACCTACACTCCATGTATGGTCAGGGGCGGAGACTGAGAGTGAAGGGAGGAGCCATCTCTACTGTACACTATGTATAGAGGGGCCAGAGACAGGACCGCTCCTCACCTACACTCCATGTATGGTCAGGGGCGGAGACTGAGAGTGAAGGGAGGAGCCATCTCTACTGTACACTATGTATAGAGGGGCCAGAGACAGGACCGCTCCTCACCTACACTCCATGTATGGTCAGGGGCGGAGACTGAGAGTGAAGGGAGGAGCCATCTCTACTGTACACTATGTATAGAGGGGCCAGAGACAGGACCGCTCCTCACCTACACTCCATGTATGGTCAGGGGCGGAGACTGAGAGTGAAGGGAGGAGCCATCTCTACTGTACACTATGTATAGAGGGGCCAGAGACAGGACCGCTCCTCACCTACACTCCATGTATGGTCAGGGGGCGGAGACTGAGAGTGAAGGGAGGAGCCATCTCTACTGTACACTATGTATAGAGGGGCCAGAGACAGGACCGCTCCTCACCTACACTCCATGTATGGTCAGGGGCGGAGACTGAGAGTGAAGGGAGGAGCCATCTCTACTGTACACTATGTATAGAGGGGCCAGAGACAGGACCGCTCCTCCCCTACACTCCATGTATGGTCAGGGGGCGGAGACTGAGAGTGTGAAGGGAGGAGCCATCTCTACTGTACACTATGAAAAGAGGGGCCAGAGACAGGACCGCTCCTCCCCTACACTCCATGTATGGTCAGGGGGCGGAGACTGAGAGTGTGAAGGGAGGAGCCATCTCTACTGTACACTGTGTATAGAGGGGGGGCCAGAGACATGACCGCTCCTCCCCTACACTGCATGTATGATCAGGGGGGCGGAGACTGAGCGTGTGAGGGGAGGGGTCATCTCTACTGTACACTGTGTGTAGAGGGGAGGGGCCAGAGACACGACCGCTCCTCCCCTACACTCCATATATGGTCAGAGGGGCGGGGACTGAGTGTGAGGGGAGGGGTCATCTCTACTGTACACTGTGTATAGAGGGGAGGGGCCAGAGACAGGAGCCCTCCTCCCCCTACACTCAATGTGTGGTCAGAGGGGAGTGGCCAGAGACAGTACCACCCTCTACACAGCTCCTCTCCTACACTCCATGTATGCTTAAAGGGGCGGGGACTGAGAGTGTGAGGGGAGGGGCCATAGGACAGCCCTCTTACTCAGCTCCTTTCACCTGCACTCCATGTATGGTCGGAGGGGAGGGGCCAGAGAGGACCACCCCTCTATTGAGCCCCATCCCCAATGTATGGTGGGGGGACTGAGAGTGTGAGGGGAGGGGCCGGAGAGAACTGCCCCTCTACTTAGCTCCTCCCCTACACTGCATATATAATCAGAAGGGCGGGGACTGAACATGTAATGGGAGGAGTCAGAGACAGAACCATCTGTCTCTATGGGAACAGCTCCTCCCCCTTTCCTCACTGTTTACACTCCAGTTATGGGCAGAAAGGCGGAGACTAAGTGGGAAGGGTCATAAGCAGGACTGCCCCTCTACTCAGCTCCTCCCCGTTCCTGTACTGTGTGCACCCCATGTATGGTCAGAGGGGCTGGGACTGAGCATGTAATGGGAGGGATCAAAGACAGAGCCGCCCCTTTCTATACAAACCTCTCCTCCTATACAGTGTATATTCCAAATATGGTCAGAGAGGTGGAGACTCGGTTGGGAGGGGAGGGGATCAGAGACAAGACCGCCCCTCTACTTCCTGTACTGAAGAGTCATTACTGAGGGAAACAGACAAGTAAGGACTGTGCTCAGTACAACTTCTCTGTATGTATGGACTCTGCACAGTACTACTTCTCCTGTATGTCGGGTGTAATTCTCGGTATCTGTTCTTATTCTGTATGTATGGACTCTGCACAGTACTACTTCTCTTGTCCTGTATGTCGGGTGTAATTCTCAGTATCTGTTCTTATTCTGTATGTATGGACTCTGCACAGTACTACTTCTCTTGTCCTGTATGTCGGGTGTAATTCTCGGTATCTGTTCTTATTCTGTATGTATGGACTCTGCACAGTACTACTTCTCCTGTCCTGTATGTCGGGTGTAATTCTCGGTATCTGTTCTTATTCTGTATGTATGGACTCTGCACAGTACTACTTCTCTTGTCCTGTATGTCAGGTGTAATTCTCAATATCTGTTCTTATTCTGTATGTATGGACTCTGCTCAGTACCACTTCTCTTGTCCTGTATGTCGGGTGTAATTCTCGGTATCTGTTCTTATTCTGTATGTATGGACTCTGCACAGTACTACTTCTCTTGTATGTCGGGTGTAATTCTCGGTATCTGTTCTTATTATGAATGTATGGACTCTGCACAGTACTACTTCTCTTGTCCTGTATGTCGGGTGTAATTCTCGGTATCTGTTCTTATTCTGTATGTATGGACTCTGCACAGTACTACTTCTCTTGTCCTGTATGTCGGGTGTAATTCTCGGTATCTGTTCTTATTCTGTATGTATGGACTCTGCACAGTACCACTTCTCTTGTCCTGTATGTCGGGTGTAATTCTCGGTATCTGTTCTTATTCTGTATATATGGACTCCGCACAGTACCACTTCTCTTGTCCTGTATGTCGGGTGTAATTCTCGGTATCTGTTCTTATTCTGTATGTATGGACTCTGCACAGTACTACTTCTCTTGTATGTCGGGTGTAATTCTCGGTATACGTTGTAGTGTGTCGGAGATGATTTTCCCTTTTATGGTCTCTTTATGACGATGATGAGATGTAGAGGAAAGCTCGGTGTGTGGTGGGGGGGAGGGGGTGATCTGTGATCTTTGGTCGGTGGGGGTGGAGGGCACTCTGTGGTTGGTGGGGGGTGATCTGTTATTTTAGAGGGGTGTTCTGTGATTGGGGGATGAGTTGGGGGGGGATCTTTGATTTATGGAGGGTGGTCTGTGATGTGTGGGAGGTAATTGGTGGGGGCCGTCTGTGATATGTGGGAATCTTATTTGTGGGGGGTGGTCTGTGAGTTGTGGGGGAAGGATTTGTGGGGTGATCTGTGATATTGAGCTGATTTTGGGGTGATATGGTGGCGGGTGATGTATAATTGGGGGGGTGATCTCTGCCTTGGGGGTGATGTATGATTGGGGGGGTGATGTGTGATGAGGGAGTGATGTGTGATATGGAGGGGAAGGGTCTCTGTTTAGGGGGTGATATCGGGGGGATGGTTCCTGATTTGGGGATGATGTGTGATATAGGGGGTGTTCTCTGATTTGGGGTGATGCGTGATAGGGGGTGATGTGAGAAATAGGGGTGGTCTCTGATTTGGGGATAATGTGTGATATAGGGGATGGTCTCTGATTTGGGGGTGATATGGGGGTCTCTGATTTGGGGGTGATATGGGGGGTGGTCTGTGATTTGGGGGTGATATGGGGGGTGGTCTCTGATTTTGGATTGATATGGGGGGTGGTCTCTGATTTGGGGGTGATGTGTGATATAGGGGGATGGTCTCTGATTTGGGGGTTATCTGTGATATGGAGGGTGATTGTCTTTGATTTGGGGGTGATATAGGGGATGGTCTCTAATTTGGGGGTGATCTGTGATATGGAGGGGGGTGGTCTCTGATTTGGGGGTGATATAGGGGGTGGTCTCTGCTTTGGGGGTGATTCTGTGATATGGAGGGAGGTGGTCTCTGATTTGAGGGTGATGTCTGATATAAGGGATGGTCTCTGATTTGGGGGTGATGTGTGATATGGAGGGAGGTGGTCTCTGATTTGAGGGTGATGTCTGATATAAGGGATGGTCTCTGATTTAGGGGTGATGTGTGATATGGAGGGGGGTCTCTGATTTGGGGGTGGTCTCTGATTTGGGAGTGATGTGTGATATAGGGGGATGGTCTCTGATTTGGGGGTGATATGGAGGGGGGTGGTCTCTGATTTGGGGGTGATATAGGGGGTGGTCTCTGATTTGGGGGTGATTCTGTGATATGGAGGGGGTGGTCTCTGATTTGGCAGTGATGTGTGATATGGAGGGGGGGGTGGTCTCTGATTTGGGGGTGATGGTCTTTGATTTGGGGGTGATGTGTGATATTGGGGATGGTCTCTGATTTTGGGGTGATGTGTGATATGGAGTGGGATGGTCTCTGATTTGGGGATGATGTGTGATATGGAGGGGGATGGTCTCTGATTTGGCAGTGATGTGTGATATGGAGGGGGGGTGGTCTCTGATTTGGGGGTGATGGTCTTTGATTTGGGGGTGATGTGTGATATTGGGGATGGTCTCTGATTTTGGGGTGATGTGTGATATGGAGTGGGATGGTCTCTGATTTGGGGATGATGTGTGATATGGAGGGGGATGGTCTCTGATTTGGCAGTGATGTGTGATATGGAGGGGGGTGGTCTCTGATTTAGGGGTGATGGTCTTTGATTTGGGGTGATGTGTGATATGGAGTGGGATGGTCTCTGATTTGGGGGTGATATGGAGGGGGATGGTCTCTGATTTGGGGGTGATATCGGGGGGATGGGCTCTGATTTGGGGGTGATATCAGGGGGTGGTCTTTGATTTGGGGGTGATATCGGGGTGATGGCCTCTGATTTGGGGGTGATATCGGGGGGATGGCCTCTGATTTGGGGGTGATATGGGGGGATGGTCTCTGATTTGGGGTGATATCAGGGGGTGGGCTCTGATTTGGGGGTGATATCGGGGGGATCGTCTCTGATATGGGGGAGATGGTCTCTGATATGGGGGGGATGGTCTCTGATATGGGGGTGATATCGGGGGGGATGGTCTCTGATTTGGGGGTGATATCGGGGGGGGATGGTCTCTGATTTGGGGGTGATATCGGGGGGGATGGTCTCTGATATGGGGGTGATATGGGGGGGATGGCCTCTGATTTGGGGGTGATATCGGGGGGATGGCCTCTGATTTCGGGGGGATGGTCTCTGATTTGGTGGTGATATGGGGGGATATTCTCTGATTTGGGGGTGATGTGTGATATTGGGGGAATGGTCTCTGATTTGGGGATGATATCGGGGGGATAGTCTCTGATTTGGGGGTGATATCGGGGGGATGGTCTCTGATTTGGCGGTGATATGGGGGGGATGGTCTCTGATATGGGGGTGATATCGGGGGGGATGGTCTCTGATATGGGGGGGATGGTCTCTGATTTGGGGGTGATATGGGGGGATGGTCTCTGATATCGGGGGGATGGTCTCTGATTTGGGGGTGATATGGGGGGGATGGTCTCTGATATGGGGGTGATATCGGGGGGGGATGGTCTCTGATATGGGGGGGGATGGTCTCTGATATGGGGGTGATATCGGGGGGGATGGTCTCTGATATGGGGGGGATGGTCTCTGATATGGGGGTGATATCGGGGGGGATGGTCTCTGATTTGGGGGTGATGTGTGATATTGGGGGGGATGGTCTCTGATTTGGAGGTGATATCGGGGGGGATGGTCTCTGATTTGGGGGTGATATCGGGGGGATGGTCTCTGATTTGGGGGTGATGTGTGATATTGGGGGGATGGTCTCTGATTTGGGGGTGATATCGGGGGGGATGGTCTCTGATTTGGGGGTGATAACGGGGGGGATGGTCTCTGATTTGGGGGTGATATCGGGGGGATGGTCTCTGATTTGGGGGTGATGTGTGATATCGGGGGGGATGGTCTCTGATTTGGGGGTGATATCGGGGGGGATGGTCTCTGATTTGGGGGTGATATCGGGGGGGATGGTCTCTGATTTGGGGGTGATATCGGGGGGGATGGTCTCTGATTTGGGGGTGATATCGGGGGGATGGTCTCTGATTTGGAGGTGATGTGTGATATCGGGGGGGATGGTCTCTGATATGGGGGTGATATCGGGGGGGATGGTCTCTGATATGGGGGTGATATCGGGGGGGATGGTCTCTGATTTGGGGGTGATATGGGGGGATGGTCTCTGATATCGGGGGGATGGTCTCTGATTTGGGGGTGATATCGGGGGGGATGGTCTCTGATATGGAGGGGGATGGTCTCTGATATGGGGGTGATATCGGGGGGGATGGTCTCTGATTTGGGGGTGATATCGGGGGGATGGTCTCTGATATGGGGGTGATATCGGGGGGGATGGTCTCTGATATGGGGGTGATATCGGGGGGGATGGTCTCTGATATGGGGGTGATATCGGGGGGGATGGTCTCTGATTTGGGGGTGATATCGGGGGAGATGGTCTCTGATATGGGGGGATGGTCTCTGATATGGGGGTGATATCGGGGGGGATGGTCTCTGATATGGGGGGGATGGTCTCTGATTTGGGGGTGATATCGGGGGGGATGGTCTCTGATATGGGGGTGATCCTGGGTCCCTGTGGTTGTACATCCTCTGTCCTCTAGGTGGGGCCCCTGAGCTCCTCACACTATATTGAACACACATTGTAGGATGGGAGAGATGAATGGAGACGGGAATTGTTTGCGGTTTCCATTCACGTCTCTCCCGGAGTCTCTCCTATAGGACACCCAGCGCTCCGGGTCATGTGACCTCCAATAAAACGTTATTATTGGATGATCTGAGATCGGTCGGATTGGGATCCTCGGATCCGGATGGACAGGATGAAGATTTCATACGACGTTCGTTCTGCAGCGCTGTGACCGTCATTGCTCCACACAGGAAGTATGGTGTCACCGATGGAGGAGATAGGGGAAGGAAGTGAGCCGACATCTCAGAATAGATTGGGAGGGGGAGGGAGGGGGAGGGGAGGGTTACTTCACACCTTCAAGTGTTTTCTTTAGGTGTATCTTCAATTTTTTTGTCTTGGATGGAGGGAAGAATTCGATCGTCTGTCAGGTGATATCTAGGAAGACAGGAAGTGATGGGAAAGCCAACATTTTACAGTTGTCACTAGAACAGGAAGTGAGGGGAAAACCTTCCAGTGGGGGTCACCTGTCCAGGAGGGGGTCATGTGACTCTGTAGATATTTCCAGATGTCATGTGACCATAGAAGGACAGATGTGACTCGGCGTTCCTCTTCTCCATAGATAAGGGAATCCTGAATGTACTCGTTCCAATCTATAGCCGATTGGGTGGGTGGATGGAGGAGGGGGAGCCGGGGACACAGCTGGAGGAATCTTCTCTGTGGGGACAGCAGCATTTGTATAATGGTTATGTTATAGAGCAGAGTGCCGTGTCATTTGGCCTCCAGTATCACCAGAAATACCTGGCTGATCCCCTTTGTAAACTGACCACTATATATCATGGCTGCTGAGCTCTGACATCGTTGTCAGTTTATCCGCAGCTCTCGCCTGTCCTCTCCCCCCTCCCCCTCCCTGCCTGTCAGCTCCTGTGTCAGGGCCTGCCCCTCCCTGCCTGCCTGTCAGCTCCTGTGTCAGGGCCCACCCCTCCCCTGCCTCCTTGTTAGCTCCTGTGTCAGGGCCCGCCCCTCCCCTGCCTGCCTGTCAGCTCCTGTGTCAAGGCCCGCCCCTCCCTGCCTGTCAGCTCCTGTGTCAGGGCCCGCCCCTCCCCTGCCTGCCTGTCAGCTCCTGTGTCAAGGCCCGCCCCTCCCTGCCTGTCAGCTCCTGTGTCAGGGCCCGCCCCTCCCTGCCTGTCAGCTCCTGTGTCAGGGCCCGCCCCTCCCCTGCCTGCCTGTCAGCTCCTGTGTCAAGGCCCGCCCCTCCCTGCCTGTCAGCTCCTGTGTCAGGGCCCGCCCCCTCCCCTGTCTGCCTGTCAGCTCCTGTGTCAAGGCCCTGCCCCTCCCCTGATTGCCTGTCAGCTCCTGTGTCAGGGCCCCGCCCCTCCCCTGTCTGCCTGTCAGCTCCTGTGTCAAGGCCCGCCCCCTCCCCACCTGTCAGCTCCTGTGTCAGGGCCCGCCCCTCCCCACCTGTCAGCTCCTGTGTCAGGGCCCGCCCCTCCCCACCTGGCAGCTCCCGTGTCAGGGCCCACCCCTCCCCACCTGTCAGCTCCTGTGTCAGGGCCCACCCCTCCCCACCTGTCAGCTCCCGTGTCAGAGCCCACCCCTCCCCACCTGTCAGCTCCTGTGTCAGGGCCCGCCCCTCCCCACCTGTCAGCTCCTGTGTCAGGGCCCCGCCCCTCCCCACCTGTCAGCTCCTGTGTCAGGGCCCGCCCCTCCCCACCTGGCAGCTCCCGTGTCAGGGGCCCACCCCTTCCCCACCTGTCAGCTCCCGTGTCAGGGCCCACCCCTCCCCACCTGTCAGCTCCTGTGTCAGGGCCCGCCCCTCCCCACCTGGCAGCTCCCGTGTCAGGGGCCCACCCCCTCCCCACCTGTCAGCTCCTGTGTCAGGGCCCACCCCTCCCCACCTGTCAGCTCCTGTGTCAGGGCCCGCCCCTCCCCACCTGTCAGCTCCTGTGTCAGGGCCCGCCCCTCCCCACCTGTCAGCTCCCGTGTCAGGGCCCACCCCTCCCCACCTGTCAGCTCCTGTGTCAGGGCCCACCCCTCCCCACCTGTCAGCTCCTGTGTCAGGGCCCGCCCCTCCCCACCTGTCAGCTCCTGTGTCAGGGCCCGCCCCTCCCCACCTGTCAGCTCCTGTGTCAGGGCCCGCCCCTCCCCACCTGTCAGCTCCTGTGTCAGGGCCCGCCCCTCCCCACCTGTCAGCTCCTGTGTCAGGGCCCGCCCCTCCCCACCTGGCAGCTCCTGTGTCAGGGGCCCGCCCCTCCCCACCTGGCAGCTCCTGTGTCAGGGCCCGCCCCTCCCCACCTGTCAGCTCCCGTGTCTGTGTTTTGTAAAAAAAATGCAGATGAGACCTCATTTCAGAGCGTCGCTTGGCGCTCACGTGACCCGTCGGCCTCTCTCCTCCCAATTGACGTCTAATGTTCCCACCTGTCCGGGATTCACCCAGACAGTTCAGGTTTTGACTCGTGTGTCCACCTGAAACCCGGACACAATATTCATTCTGTGTTGTCACCCCATGACCATCCGAGCATCCTGTGTTGTCACCCCATGACCTCAGTGACCCCATGCCACCTTCAGCACCCTGGTCACCCCATGACCCTAGAGCATTCTGAGCAATCCTGGTCACCCTATGACCCCCAGAGCATCCTGGTCACCCCATGACCCCAGAGCATCCTGAGCATCCTGTCACCCCATGACCCCAGAGCATCCTGAGCATCCTGGTCACCCCATGACCCCAGAGCATCCTGAGCATCCTGGTCACCCCATGACCCCAGAGCATCCTGAGCATCCTGTCACCCCATGACCCCAGAGCATCCTGAGCATCCCGTCACCCCATGACCCCAGAGCATCCTGAGCATCCTGGTCACCCCATGACCCCAGAGCATCCTGGTCACCCCATGACCCCAGAGCATCCTGGTCACCCCATGACCCCAGAGCATCCTGGTCACCCCATGACCCCAGAGCACCCTGGTCACCCCATGACCTCAGAGCACCCTGATCACCCCATGACCCCAGAGCATCCTGGTCACCCCATGACCTCAGAGCATCCTGGTCACCCCATGACCCCAGAGCATCCTGGTCACCCCATGACCCCAGAGCATCCTGGTCACCCCATGACCCCAGAGCACCCTGATCACACCATGACCCCAGAGCACCCTGGTCACCCCATGACCCCAGAGCACCCTGGTCACCCCATGACCCCAGAGCACCCTGATCACCCCATGACCCCAGAGCATCCTGGTCACCCCATGACCTCAGAGCACCCTGATCACCCCATGACCCCAGAGCACCCTGGTCACCCCATGACCCCAGAGCACCCTGGTCACCCCATGACCCCAGAGCACCCTGGTCACCCATGACCCCAGAGCACCCTGGTCACCCCATGACCCAGAGCACCCTGGTCACCCCATGACCCCGAGCATCCTGGTCACCCCATGACCCCAGAGCATCCTGGTCACCCCATGACCCCAGAGCATCCTGGTCACCCCATGACCCCAGAGCATCCTGGTCACCCCATGACCCAGAGCATCCTGAGCATCCTGGTCACCCCATGACCCCAGAGCATCCTGAGCATCCTGGTCACCCCATGACCCCAGAGCATCCTGGTCACCCCATGACCCCAGAGCATCCTGGTCACCCCATGACCCCAGAGCATCCTGGTCACCCCATGACCCCAGAGCACCCTGGTCACCCCATGACCTCAGAGCACCCTGATCACCCCATGACCCCAGAGCACCCTGGTCACCCCCATGACCCCAGAGCACCCTGATCACCCCATGACCCCAGAGCACCCTGGTCACCCCATGACCCCAGAGCATCCTGAGCATCCTGGTCACCCCATGACCCCAGAGCACCCTGGTCACCCCATGACCTCAGAGCACCCTGGTCACCCCATGACCTCAGAGCATCCTGGTCACCCCATGACCCCAGAGCACCCTGGTCACCCCATGACCCCAGAGCATCCTGAGCATCCTGGTCACCCCATGACCCCAGAGCATCCTGGTCACCCCATGACCTCAGAGCACCCTGATCACCCCATGACCCCAGAGCACCCTGGTCACCCCATGACCCCAGAGCATCCTGAGCATCCTGGTCACCCCATGACCCCAGAGCACCCTGGTCACCCCATGACCTTAGAGCACCCTGATCACCCCATGACCCCAGAGCATCCTGGTCACCCCATGACCTCAGAGCACCCTGATCACCCCATGACCCCAGAGCATCCTGGTCACCCCATGACCCAGAGCACCCTGGTCACCCCATGACCCCAGAGCACCCTGGTCACCCCATGACCCCTGAGCATCCTGGTCACCCCATGACCCCTGAGCACCCTGGTCACCCCATGACCCCTGAGCATCCTGGTCACCCCATGACCCCAGAGCACCCTGGTCACCCCATGACCCCTGAGCACCCTGGTCACCCCATGACCCCTGAGCACCCTGGTCACCCCATGACCCCAGAGCACCCTGGTCACCCCATGACCCCTGAGCACCCTGGTCACCCCCTGACCTCAGAGCACCCCACATTTGTGTCACCCCATGACCTCTGTGACCCCAGAGCACTCTACATTTGTGTCACCCCATGACCCCCCATATCTCCTCCTGAGTGACCCCTCTTGGTGAATACGGCCCCTGTGTGTGTGTGCGGTTGATCGGAGCCTGGCGTTCCTCGCTGAGTCACCTCCCAGCTGTCGCGGCGTCACCCCCCCCCCCCAGCCGGCTGTCGCTCTCCCGGGCAGTTGTTGTGACGATCGGATGAGGGAACAGCTGCTGCGGGAATTTGGCGACGTTGGTGGAATCCTTTTATAACCGGCAGATGAGCGATCGCAGAGGAGATCAGACGGACGCGGCGTTACATCGGGCGCTCTCATTCATCGAAGTTCTCCGTATCCTGGCGCC